>NW_022196912.1:78874985-78884146 GCF_008632895.1 Mastomys coucha | reverse complement strand
CTTTTGGGTCTGAGTTACCTCAATCAGGATGATATTTTCTAGTTCCATCCATTTGCCTGCAAAACTCAAGATGTCATCATTATTAATAGATGAATATTATTCCATTATGTAAATGAACCACATTTTCTGTATCTATTCTTCTGTCATGAGACATCTGGGTTGTTTCCAGCTTCTGACTATCACAAACAAGGCTGCTGTGAACATAGTGGAACACATGCCCCTGAGGCATGGGTGGGCATCTTTGGGTATATTCCCAAGAATGATATTGCTGGGTTTTCAGATAGATTTATTTTTCAATTTTCTGAGGAACCTCCAGATTGATTTCCAGAATGATTGTACCAGTTTGCAATCCCACCAACAATGGAGGAGTGTTCCTCTTTCTCCACATCCTCTCCAACATATTTTGTCACCAGAAGTTTTAATCTTAGCCATTCTGATTGATAGAAGGTAGAATCTCAGGGTCATTTTGATTTGCATTTCTCTGATCACTAAGGACTTTGAATATTTCTTTAGGTGCTTCTCATACAATTGAGATTCCTTA
Organism: Mastomys coucha; assembly: GCF_008632895.1. Lineage (NCBI taxonomy): Eukaryota > Metazoa > Chordata > Mammalia > Rodentia > Muridae > Mastomys > Mastomys coucha. The sequence goes on along the minus strand of NW_022196912.1, from coordinate 78,883,605 downwards.
GTTGTGAATTCTTGGTTTAGTTCTATACCCCACTTTTGATTGGGTTGTTGGCTTCTTAAGTTCTTTATATATTTTCGATATTGGCCCTCTATTGGATGTGGGGTTAGTGAAGATTTTTTTTCCTAACCTGCAGGTTGATGATTTATCTTATTGACAATGTCCTTTACCTTGCAGAAGCTTTCCAGTTTCATGAGATCCCATTTATCAATTCTTGATGATCTTAAAGTTTGAGCCACTGGAGTTCTGTTAAGGAAGTTTCCCTCTGTGCCAAACAGTTCAAGGCTCTTTCCCACTTTCTCTTCTGTTAGATTCAGTGTATCTGGTTTTATGCTGAGGTCCTTGATCCACTTGGACTTGAACTTTATGTAAAGTAACAAATATGGGTCTATTTTCATTTTTCTACATACAGACAGCCAATTAGACCAGTACCATTTATTGAAGATGCTTTCTTTTTTCCATTGTCTCTTTTTGGCTTCTTTTTCAAAGATCAAGTGTGTGGTTTTATTTCTGGGTCTTCAATTCTATTCCATTGATCTACCTGTCTGTCTTTGTACAAGGACCACTTAGTTTTTATCACTATTGTTCTGTAGTAGAGCTTAAGGTCAGTGATTTCCCCCAGCAGTTCTTTTATTGTTAAGAATTGTTTTTGCTATTCTGGTTTTTTTTTTGCCTTTCCAAATGAATTTAAGAATTGCCTTTTCTATGTCTTTGAAGAATTGTGTTGGGATTTTAATGGGAATGGCAGTGAATCTGTAGATTGCTTTTGGTTGGATGGCCATTTTTACTCTGTTAATTCTGCCAATCCATGAGCATGGTAGATCTCTCCATTTTCTGAGATCTTTGATTTCTTTCTTGAAAGACTTGATTTTACTGTCATACAGATCTTTCACTTGTTTAGTTATGTTAAGTTAGAGTTACCCCAAGATATTTTATATTTGTGATTATTGTAAAGGGAGTTGTTTCCCTAATTTCTTTCTCAGCCCGTTTATCATTTGTACAAAGGAAGGCTACTGATTTAGTTGAGTTAATTTTATAATTGGCCACTTTGCTGAAGTTGTTTATCAGCTGTAGAAGATTTGTGGTAGAAAATTTTGGGGGTCACTTATGTATACTACCTTATCATCTACAAATAGTAGTACCTTTTTTTCTTCTTTGCCAATTTGTATTCCCTTGATCTTTTTTCTTGTCTTATTGTTCTAGCTAGCACTTTGAATACAATATTGAAAAGATATGGGGAGAGTGAGCATCTTTGTCTTGTCCCCAATTTTAGTGGGATTACTTCAAGTATCTCTCCATGTTATTTTATATTTGCTGCTGGTTTGCAGTAAATTGCTTTAATTATGTTTAAGTATGGGCCTTGAAATCCTGATATCTCCAGTACTTTTAACATTAAGGGGTGCTATATTTTGTCAAATGCTTTTTCTGCATCTAAGGAGATTATCATGTGATTTTTTTTTCCTTTGAGTTTGTTTATATAGTGGATTACATTAATGGATTTTTGTGTATTAAACCAATCTTGTATTCTTGGGATGAAGCGTACTTGATCGTGGTGAATGATGGTTTTGATGTGTTCTTGCATTTGGTTTGCAAGACCTGTATTGAGTAATTTTATATCAAAATTCATAAGTGAGATTGGTCTGAAGTTCTCTTTTTTGGTTAGGTCCTTCTGTGGTTTAGGTTTCGAAGTAATTGTGGCTTTATAGAATGAATTGTAGTGTTCCTTCTGTTTCTATTTTATGGAATAGTTTGTTGAATATTGGTATCAGGTCTTCGTTGAAGGTCTGGAAGAATTTTGTACTAAATCAATCTGGTCCTGGCCTTTTTTTGTTTTTTGTGGGGGATGGTTGGGAGGTTTAAATGACTTCTATTTCCTTGAGGGATATGGTCCTGTTTAGTTTACCTCCTCTTGATTTAACTTTGGTATGTGGTATCTGTCTAGAAAACCATCCATTTCATCTAGATTGTACAGTTTTGTTGAACGTAGGCTTTTGTAGTAGGATCTGATTCCTAAGAAGCAGCCGAATGAGTATTTAAGTCTAAGAAATGTGACCAAAGAGTCAGAATTTCTCTTCCTTGTATTTATGTGTTAGCTCAAACTACTTAGAAGTTTTCAAAAGGAATGTCGACATCCTGGGAAAAATAACTTGAAGCCTCCCAAATATGTAATATAAAGTAAAAATAAAATGATATTCGAAAAAGAATTAGTGGAGAGTAATTTCTGAAATGGTAATATAATAGTAAGTATTCCATGTAAGACATGGTATGCTTTGAAATATATAAAAAAATCATTTTTGGATCATTGGTAAAATTGTTAAAACCTAATTATATCACAACCAGATTATTATTATTTCAATTACAAAGATGCTAGAAATATTACTTTGTATAAACAACAAAAAGAAAATATAAACAATATTTAATTTATGTAACATAACTATATAATAAAATCAGGAATGAAAATAATAGTCTTTCATACAGTGATTTCAAATGTTTAACTTTATGATTTCATTAATTTGTTCATGCCTCTCTTCCTCACTTTTCCTCTCTTTCCTATCCTCCACCATTATGTGTGTGTGTGTGTGTGTGTGTGTGTGTGTGTGTGTGTATGTGTGTGTGTTTATGTGTGTGTGTTAACAACCTATCCTGTGGGATTCTAGTATACCTCAGATCAGCTACTGAAGGGATACAGAAAAATATGAGCAATATTTAAATTATATTTAAATTTTTGTCTGTCACATGTTAATAATATGTAAAATGTTAATATAGGTGATGAGTAGCATTTTCATATCTGAACTGTAGATTAAACACAAGTGCAGTTTTTTTTTCAGACAGGGAGCGTTTATTGAGCATGCGCCCCAAGACTGGTCAACCAGGGCCATGGTCCAGATTCGGGAACTGAACCATGACTGCGGGTTAAGGTCCTACAGGGCTTTTTTTTTTTTTTTAAAAAAAAAACCTACAAATGCAGTTTTAATCAAAGAAAAGGTGAAAATCACTTGTGTGTAATATTCCCCACTGTTAGGATTTTACTAAAATAAAGCATCTTAAAGTTACTTTAAAGAGCATAATCCTTATCTAACATAGTAAAATGCCCAGTCAATATTTTTCATTGGGACACATAAAACATATAATACTACAATATGTGATGTGATAGGACTTATAGTGATTTCTTGTGCTCATGATATATTGAGTATTAATACTATCTTTACTTTAAAGTTCCATATACTCTTTCAAACACATTGACAAATACTTTTCCAAACTGACTTCCAATTCCATCATTACACAGAAATTTAGAGCCCATATCATAAAAGTTGAACAGCAAATGTAAGGATTTCCTTTTTTTGTCCATTATATTGTTATCACAAAGTATATTCTGTTATTTACAAAGAAAAAAAAGGTTAATCTACTACATGTATTTGAATATCAAGGCCTAAATATCACAACAAAAGCTGTACTGAGGCTAGTCCCATTTATATGCCATTATGGTACATGGCAATATACTTACTTGGTGAGACAGGAAAATAGTGAGAGTGAGGAACTAGGATTGCAATTTTGCCACTATTCATTTTTATTCAAGAAAAATAGGACTATTGAAAAATATTTTCAACTCTTCTTAAAGCAGCAATTCCCAAAACTGCCAAATTGAAAATCAGGGATCCAATATAGAAAACGCTGGTGACAAGCCACATTCAGACATAGCACAGTGGACATAAATTCATATACAGTCCTGGAATTTCTTTGCAGCATAAGCAGCATTTACCTCCGAAATTGTAGGTATAAGATAACAATGGGTTACTGTATAGTGACTTAGAGCTTATTTTCCTCCTCATATCATCAGTATCCATTATTTTGTTGTAGGTTTTGTCTATTTTTTTGGTTCTCCAAGGTGGGTGACATGTTATTATAAAATGATTTTTAACTTACTTGTTTCTAAAAGTTAATGTATTTCATATTTTGTTTATGTGTATTACCCATCTGCATTTCTTCCTTTGACAGTTCTCTATTAGATAGTTTGCCCATTTTAATTAGATTATTTGTTGTTGTTTTGCTATTATTTGTGTATTCTCTGTACAGGTGCTTTATTTCAATTGAACTCATTTGTTACCTTTTGTTATGTGTCATGAGCTACCTTTTGTTGTGTCATTACAACATCCAGAAAGTCATCATTTACAGATGTTGAAAGGTGTGTCGTTCTGCTCTATAAGGTATTTAGACTGTTGAATTGTGTGCATCTACACAGAGTGAAGAAGATAGGGGCAAAGTCAATCTTCTGCATGTTTAGTTTCCCTAGCATCTTTTGTTGAAGAGGTTGCCATTTTCTTTTTCTTTTTTTTCTTTTATTCTTTTTTCCCTTTACTAGTATTTCTTTCTTTTTATTAGATGTTTTTCTTTATTTATATTTAAAATGTTAATTCCTTTCCCTGTTTCCCCTCCTAAAAAGAAAGAACCCTTATTCTCTACCCCTTCCCCCTACTCACCAATCCACCCTCTCCTACTTCCTGGCCCTGATATTCCCCTACACAGGGACATAGAACCTTCATGGGACCAAGGGCCTCTCCTCTCATTGATGACCGACTAGGCCATCCTCTGCTACATATGCAGCTGGAGGCGTGAGTTCCTCTATGTGCACTCTTTGGTTGGTGGTTTAATCCCTAGGAGCTCTTGGGTACTGGTTAGTTCATATTGTTGTTCCTCCTATGGGGCTACAAACCTCTTCAGCTCCTTGGGTCTTTTCTCTAGCTCCTTCCTTGGGGACCTTGTACTCTGTCCAATGGATAGCTATGAGCATACACTTCTGGAATTGTCAGGCACTGGCAGAGCCTCTAAGGAGACAGCTATCTGAGGCTCCTGTCAGCAAGCACTTGTTGGCATCCACAATAGTGTCTGGGTTTGATGATTATATATATGGGATGGATCCACAGGTGGGGCAGTCTGTGGATTGTCCTTCCTTCAGTCTCTGCTCCACACTTTGTCACTATAACTCCTCTCATGGGTATTTTGTTCCCCCTTCTAAGAAGGATCAAATTATCCACATTTTTGTCTTCCTTCTTCTTGAGTTCCATGTGGTTTGTGGATTGTATATTGGTTATTCCGAGCTTCTGGACTAATATCCACTTATCAATGAGTGCAGTATGTTCTTTTGTGATTTCATGTGACTCTTCACAACTTTCCTATGTTTCTCAACTCAGTATATAGCTACCAAGCTCATGTGGATTTTTCATACAAATAATTTCTGGTATTCATCATGATGACATGTTAAACTTTTTTAATTTCATACATTGAGATGTTCACATGTATTCCTCATTCTGATAATATGATGTGATATATTCAGCAGTTTACATATATTAGAACTTCCTTTAATCTGTGGAAAAATACAACTAAAGTATATATTTTATGTACTGTTAATTTAAATTTTGTTGAAGATTTTTGAGGTTTTTTTGTGTGTTTTTCTCTGTGTTTTGCTAATGTGACATAAACTAGAGTCATTTTAGAATGACCCCAATAAATTGGTCTGTGAGAAAGTCTGTGGAGCAGTATTTTCTTGATTAATGATTGATATGGAAGAGTGCCGTACAATGTGGGCTATGAAACCTCTTAGACTGGCATGGTATAAGAAAGCAGTGAGCCTGGAAAAAAATATCTCATCAACTAAGAGCTGATCTTGCTATAGACCTAAGTGGACATAAATTCATATATAGTCTTGGAATTTCTTTCAATTTTCAGCATTCATATGGTGGCTCACAACTATCTAGAACTACATATGAGTAGATCTAATATTGTTTCCTGGTCTCTGTACACACACATACACACACACTTTTTTTTTCTTATAAGCCATTGCTTCCTGTATTGGCCTGTAGGATGGTTCGCATTTGGGATAACAATTGGCTTTGTATATTACCTTCTCATGGATCTCACAAAAGTTATAATTTCAAATTTGTTCAATTTCATATTTGCTAGACCAAGTAATTTTCTTAAGCAAGAACTGGAAACTAGATATGTATATCAATGATTTTATAATAGATTTTAAAGGAAGAAATAGAAATACGTTTCAGAATTTCCTCTATGGAGTTATTGTAAATTTGTTTTATTAATATGATTTGACGTCATATATGAGCTTCCTTGTCACCACAAATATTTTGTACGCAAACTTGGAATTTTGATGGATTTGCATTATTTGTATCTGAAAAAATAAAGTAAAAGTATATATATACAACCTGCATTAACTTAATGAGTAAATTTCTGATAATAGAATTTGATAAGGTATCTGACTTAATATAATTTTTGATTCTTAATATTCTATTTGGGATTTTCTCTCCGGTGACTTTCTAAGGTGGGACCAGCCAGCTGGGAGGCACAGGCCCCACGAGTCGCAGGGGAGTCACACGGCAGCAGGGACAGGATCCTCTCAGCTTCCAAGTGACAGTGTGGATCAGCAACCCTCTCTGCCCCTTCCCTGCAAGTGGAGGGCCTGCCTCCAGTGGTTGAAGTGAGTGCTTTAACCCAGAGACTCAGGTGAGATCCGCCAACATTTTGCTGAATACAGGAAATCCACCTCAGTGACAAAGACAGACACTACCTCAGAATAAAAGGCTGGAAAACAATTCTCCAAGCCAATGTTCCCAAGAAAAAAGCTGGAGTAACCATTCTAATATCAAATAAAATTGACTTTTACCCTAAAGTGAACAAAAAAGATAAGGAGGGACACTTCATATTCGTCAAAGGTATGATCTACCAAGATGAACTCTCAATTCTGAACCTCTATGCTCCAAATGCAAGGGCATCTACATTCATAAAAGAAACTTTACTAAAGCTCAAAGTACACATTACACCATATAAAACAGTAGTAGGAGTTTCAAAACCCCACTCAACACACTCTCTGCAATGGACAGATCATGGAAACAGAAACTAAACAAGGACACAGTGAGATTAACAGAAGTTATGAAACAGATGGATTTAACATATATCTATAGAACTTTTTATCCTAAAACAAAAGGATAGACCTTCTTCTCAGCATCTCTTGGTACCTTCTCCAAACTTGACCATATAATTGGTCACAAATCAGGCCTCAACAGACACAAGAAGATTGAAATAATTCTTTGTATCATATCAGATCACCATGGACTAAGGCTGCTCCTCAATAACAACATAAACAATAGAATGCCCACACACATGTAGAAGCTTAACAACACTCTACTCAATGAAAACTTGGTCAAGGAAGGAATAAAGAAAGAAATTAAGGACTTTCTAGAGTTTAATGAAAATGAAGCCACAACATACTCAAACTTATGGGACACAATGAAGGCAGTCCTAAGAGGAAAACTCACAGCTTTAAGTGCCTCCAAAAAGAAACTGGAAAGAGCATATACCAGCAATTTGACATCGCACCTTAAGGCAGTAGAACAAAAAGAAGCAAATTCACCCAAGAGGAGTCAAATGTAGGATATAATCAAACTCAGGGCTGAAATCAACCAAATAGAAACAAAAAGAACTATACAAAGAATCAACCAAACCAGGAGCTGGTTCTTTGAGAAAGTCAACAAAATAGATAAAACCTTAGCCAGACTAACTAGAGGGCACAGAGATGGTTTCCTAATTAACAAGATAAGAAATGATAAAGGAGACATAGCAACAGACACTGAGGAAATCCAGAAAATCATGAGATCCTACTACAAAAGCCTATACTCAACAAAACTGGAAAACCTGTATGAAATGGACAATTTTCTAGACAGATACCAAGTTCCAAAGTTAAATCAAGATCAGATCAAAGATCTAAACAGTCCCATATCTGCTAATGAAATAGAAACAGTCATTAATAGTCTCCCAACCAAGAAAAGCCCAGGACCAGATGGGTTTAGTACAGAGTTTTATCAAACCTTCAAAGAAGACCTAATACCAATACTCCTCAAACTACTCAACAAAATAGAAACTGAAGGTACTCTACTCAATTCGTTCTATGAAGCCACAATTACTCTTATACCTAAACTACATAAAGACCTAATGAACAAAGAAAACTTCAGACCAATTTCCCTTATGAATATTGATGCAAAAATACTCAATAAAATTCTTGCAAACCGAATCAAAGAACACATCAAAATGATCATCCACCATGATCAAATAGACTTCATCCCAGGGATGCAGGGATGGTTCAGTATACAGAAATCCATCAATGTAATTCACTAAAAAACAAACTCAAGGAAAAAAAATATGATCATCTCACTAGATGCTTAGAAAGCATTTGACAAAATCCAACATCCCTTCATTATAAAAGTCTTGGAAAAATCAGGAATTCAAAGCTCATATTTAAACATAGTAAAGGCAATATACAGCAAACCAGTAGCCAACATCAAACTAAACGGAGAGAAACTTGAAGCAATCCTACTAAAATCAGGGACTAGATTAGGCTGCCCACTCTCTCCCTACCTATTCAATATTGTACTTGAAGTCCTAGCCAGAGCAATTAGGCAACAAAAGGAGATCAAAGGGATACGAATTGGAAAGGAAGAAGTCAAATTATAATTATTTGCTGCTGATATGATAGTATATTTAAGTGACCACAAAAATTCCACCAGAGAGCTCCTAAACCTGATAAACAAGTTCAGCAAAGTAGCTGGATATAAAATTA
>NW_022196912.1:78873585-78874676 GCF_008632895.1 Mastomys coucha | reverse complement strand
TTGTGATAAAAACTGCATGGTATTGGTACAGTGACAGGCAGGTAGATCAATGGAACAGAATTGAAGCCTCAGAAATGAACCCGTGCACCTATGGTCACTTGATCTTTGACAAAGGAGCTAAAACCATACAGTGGAAATAAAACAGCATTTTGAACAGATGATGCTGGCTCAACCAGCAGATAACATGTCGAAAAATGTAATTCGATGTATTCCTTTCTCCTTGTACAAAGCTCAAGTCCAAGTGGATCAGGGACCTCCACCTCAAAGCAGATACATTGAAACTAATAGAAGAGAAAGTTGGGAAGAACCTCGAGCAAATAGGCACAGGGGAAATTTTCCTGAAGAGAACACCAATAGCTTTTGCTCTAAGATCAAGAATTGACAAATGAGACCTCATAAAGTTGCCAAGCTTCTTTAAGGCAAAAGACACTGTCAATAGGACAAAACGGCAACCAACAAATTGGGAAAAGATCTTTACCAACTCTATATCTGATAGAGGGCTAATATCCAAGGTATACAAAGAACTCAAGAAGTTAGACTCCAGAGAACCAAATAACCCTATTAAAAAAATGGGGTACAGAGCTAAACAAAGAATTCTCAACTGTTGAACACTGAATGGCTGAGAAGCACCTAAAGAAATGTTCAACATCCTTAGTCATCAGGGAAATGTAAATCAAAACAACTCTGAGATCCTACCTCATACCAGTCAGATTGGCTAGGATAAAAAACTCAGGGGACAGCAGATGCTGGAGAGGTTGTGGAGAAAGAGGAACATTACTTCATTGCTGGTGGGATTGCAAACTGGTACAAATATTCTGGAAAGCAGTTTGGCGGTTCCTCTGGAAATTGGACGTAATTCTACAGCAGGACCCATCTATAACACTCCTGGGCATATATGCAAAAGAGGCTCCAACATGTAATAAGGACACATGATCCACCATGTTCATAGCAGCCTTATTTAATTTTAGATATTTTCTTTATTTACATGCGAATTTCTCCATGCCCAGTTTTCCCTCTAAAAAACAAAAAACAAACAAACAAACAAAAACAAACCCCTGTTGCCTCCCCCCTCCCCATGCCTGCCACCCCGC
>NW_022196912.1:78848848-78871893 GCF_008632895.1 Mastomys coucha | reverse complement strand
AGTGGTTATTAGCCCAGAAGTTTGGAATACAGGAAGAACAACCCACAAACCACAAGAAACTTAAGAAGTAGGAAGACTAAAAGGTGGACATTTTGTTCCTTTTTAAAAAGGGGAACCAAATACCCACAGAAGGAGTTGCAGAGATTAACTATGGAGCAGAGACTGAAGGAAGGACAAGCCAACCTAAATATAGCTATCTCCTGAGAGGCTCTGACAGTACCTGACTAACACAGATGTAGAGGCTCAGAGTCATACATTTAACTGAGTACAAGGTCGCCAATGAAGAAGTTAGAGAAAAGACCTATGGAGCTGAGGGTTTTGCAGGCCCTTACAATGAACAACAACATGAACTAACTAGTACCCTCAGAGCTCCCAGGGTCTTAACCACCAACCAAGGACTGCACTTGGAGGGTTCTGATTGTTCTGGCAGCATGTGCATAGTAGAGGATTGCAAATTCGATCATCAATAGGAGGAGAGGACCTCGGCCCTGTGAAGGTTCTTTGTGGAGTGTAGGGGAATGCCAGGGCCAATAAGTAGGAGAGGGTGAGGTTGCAGGCATGGGAAAAGGGAGTCAACTGGGGTTTGTTCTTACTATTTTTTTGTTTGTTTGTTTGTTTGTTTGTTTGTTTCCTGGAGGGGAAACTGGGAAAGGAGAATTTTACATGTAAATAAAGAAAACATCTAAAAAAAAGATATACAGTAAAATACTCAAGAAAGTAATTGAAAATCAAAAAAAAATATTCTATTTGGGATGCTCAATGATATTTCATAGACAATTCTTACTTCATTTCACTTTACTCTGAACCTGAACCCATTTTAAAATGCAGAAGTTTTTGATGGCAGACATTCTGTGATGTTAAGTTTTTGCTGCCAATCTGACAAATCTTGAAAGCCAGTTAATATGGCATGGAGTAAATCCTATCCACCAATGAATATTAATTTCCTCGCTAAATATAGAAGTCCTTAGAATTCAAGTAAGGAGATCGTCCTCTACATGTAAACAAATGGAGTATACAATTATTATTGTATTTCACAAAGCTGAATACCATTACCCCTTCAGTTTACAATATATAAGGACATTATAATACACAAGTCTGACTGCTTAAAATACGCAAGGATTTAACTTGATTGCAATGAGCATTACTCTTGCAAATGAACACATTTTTCGAGTTTCTATGAATATCAAAGAAGTAGTCTGTGAAAGTTGGTAGCCTTCAGTTAAGCATCTTTAGCATCACATTAGACTACTCAGAACTTCTACTCTTAATTACACATTTTTTATGAGTACTAAAAATGGATTTGCCGAAACAAAAATATCCTATGATACATTTCAGTGACTGGCAAGGTGATTAATTACAGGCTGAAATCTGAGTTATTTTCACGAGGAAATAATTGCTACAATTATCTTTAGTCCTGATGTGCATTTAAATGAAGCATTTTAAAAGTAATATTATAATTGTCTTGATTTTGTAAAATTTTCAAATCTCATTGTTCTCATGGAAATCATGGTTCATGCAATATATATCCTCTTAAAGGAAATTGTTTTAATGATGACTATTAGAATGTCAAAGATGATATTTTCACTTTATACTTTCCATTTATAAATATATTATAAATAATATTTCCTTTTCCTTGCAAAATAAAATTAGCTGCAATATGAAAAATATAAAAAATGTGAGTTAGAAGATTTTTTTAAAATATTTTTTATTAAATATTTTCTTTATTTTCATTTCAAGTGTTATCCCCTTTCTTAGTTTCCCCTCTGAAAAACCACTAGTGCCTCTCCCCTCTCCCTACTCACCAGCCCACCACTCATACTTCCTGCCCCTGGCATTCCCTATACAGGGATATAAAGCCTTCACAGGACCAAGGCCTCTCCTCCCATTGATGACTGACAAGGCCATCCTCTGCTACATGTGAAGCTAGAGCCATGAGTCCCACCATGTGTACTCTTTGGTTGGTGGTTTAGTCCCTGGGAGCTCTGGGAGTACTGGGTAGTTCATATTGTTGTTCCACCTATGGGGTTGCAAATCTCTTCATCTCCTTGGGTCTTTTCTCTAGCTCCTCCATTGGGAACCTTGTGCTCAGTCCAATGGTTGGTGGTGAGCATCTACCTCTGTATTTGTTAGGCTCTGGTAGAACCTCTCAGGAGACAGCTATAACAAGCTTCTGTCAGCAAGCATTTGATGGCATCCACAATAGTGTCGAAGCTTGGAATATCCAAGATACAATTCACAGACTATGTGAAACTCAAGAAGGAGGAAGTCCAAAGTATGGATCCTTAGGTCCTTCTGAGAAGGGGGAATGAAATACCCATGGAAGGAGTTACAGAGACAAAGTATGGAGCAGAGACTGAAGGAATGATCACCTAGAGAATGCCCTACTTGGGGATCCATCCCATAGTCACCAAACCCATATACTATTGTGGAGTAAAAAGATCTTAAATATGACCAAAAATAGAATAAACACTAACTTTCCTATTCATAAAAGTAACTTCATTTTTACATAAATTATTAAAACTACTTTGAGTTTAATAATGTTTAAAATGTTTAAAAATATTTTGCTTAAAATAATCTTAGATTATTGCTATTCAACAGAATTCAGTTGATTACTCATACTTTTATGCATTTACTTTTATAAACATGGGCAGCAAAACAAATCCATGTAACTTACCAATGTCCTTCTTATTGCCAGTATTAACATGAAAATTGATTCTAATGTAAGCACTTTAACAAACTACTAATCCTGTGTTGACTTGGAGATGTTTTTAGTTCTACAATAAATTTTGCATTTTCTTCTGGTAGATTTTTAGATGAAGGCTAGTTTTTCATTTGTTTTTATTAAATAGTTAATGGTGGGAGCTATTTTCATAAATCTGGCCTTAATTCTTCAAGGAGAAACATTCTACATAAATGCAAAAGGTCTTCCAAACAATATTGGAGACTCCTTTTAAACTAGTAATAATAATAATAAATAAAAGCTCATATTTATTAAACTAAATTCATGCTTCCTAAAAACTTTTACAGAAATCTTTAATGATTTTTTTAACTTTTAGTTATAATTTGAGTTGTATCTGAAAAAATACATAGGGCAGTGGCAGAGAAACTTTGACAGCAATGAACAGACCTATTTATAGCGAATATTGTGGCATAGGGTCTTAATTATTCTGTCACAAAAGAAATCCTAATGCAATTACAAGATAGGCATTTGTGTCTAAACAGTGTGAATCTCAATTAGTCCACTCTCTTGAAAATACATGCTGAGCATTAAAATTGGTTTAAATGTGGAGGAACTTGTAATGTATTAAAAAAATCTGTTTCAAAGGGATACACAGCCTTCATGGGTTATTTTTAATAACTTATTTATTTTATTTAGAAATATAAAGGAGATTTTACATCAAAGAAATCTTACACTAAATGAATTTGGTGTGTATGTTACTGTTTTGATAAAATATCCATGTTTGTATCGAATGATCATAACATTACTTCTGAATGAAGAGCAGCACAATAAAGTAAGCAAATTTTATCATCAGAACAATCTTTGTTGTGAAGAATGGCAAAAGAAAATTGCTTCTATAAAAACTTTTTTGTAAGATAAATTTTATCCACTAGGTATCATTTGGATCTGAACTGTATCACAAGGAAATAAATATCACAGTGTTCTATACTAATGTAGTCAACAGAGAAGTCAACATATCTTGGAGTCTATCAGTAAGTCAAATATATTTTTTGTAACTTTTGTCCTATCTTCTATCTTATCTATTTATAGTGAATATAGTGATCATACATACCTACTGTCCTAAACCAACTTAAAGAATTACCACCTATTACTAATTCATTGAAATATAAAATCAGAGCATACATATACACATGGTGACCAACAATTAATATGAGAGACAAGTGATGTTACTGTCAATGTTTTACCATTAAAGGGTACCAGAATGTCAGTTGTTATTTTGGTTCATTGCCCTTTTTACAAGACAATACCATGCATACAGAGCCATGTATCTCTTATAGGGTATAATGTGAACTCATATTTGTTCAGCTTTAAGATTGTTTGGTGGGAGAATTGAAAAAAAAAAAAGGACTTTATGTAACTAACTCACATAGACTCACAGAGATTAAATGGCAAACACACAACCTGACAGGGTCAACACCATGTCCTTTGTGTAATTGTTGTGGTTGGTAGGTTGGTGTTTTTATGGGACTCTTAACAGTGGAAGCAGAGATGTCTCTGACATTTCTGCCTGTTCTTCAAACTCTGTTTCATCTATTCGGTCTTCTTTTCTATCATCAATATGAAGACTTTCTCCTTGGTCTATTCAATATTGTTTTGTCCTGTTTGTCATTTCTTGGAGGCCTCTTTTCTGAAGAAGAAATTAAGAGATAGTTTATCTGAGGGAGAAGGGACTTATAAGGTAGGTTGGAGGAGTAGAGGGTGGGGAACCTGGTCAGGATGTATTATGTGCTAGAAAAATCTATTTTGAATTAAAAGAAAAAATAGTTTAGAATTACAAAAATGTTCAATAATTACTATAAACACTACTTGTTTAACTTTGTAAGATTTATAATTACAAGGGGTATAAACTCCTTCATCCTTCTGTAAAAGTGTTTCAAAAATAAGGCCAACTAAGGAAAGATCTACTGTGAATGTAGGTGGCACAATTCCATTATGCGCAGTCCTAAACAAAATAAAAAATAAAGAACACTATCATTCATCTCTGTCTGTTTACTCAGTGTGAACAGAATGTGACCAGCTGCCTCATGACCATTTGCCATGCCTTCCCTGACATTATGGATTGTACACTCAACCTAGATAAAATATATGAGTAATTCCTTTAATGCCCAGCAGATAAGAGACTGTCAAGGTTTTAAGAGGGCCAAATACTATTAAAGCTCATCCTCAGTAGTGGACATTTAGGCATTTTGTAGAAGGGAACACGATCACTGAAGCTCCCATCCTCCATTAAATATCATTTTTGTTTGTTTGTTTTTGTTTTTATTTATTTTTTTGTTTGTTTTTCGAGACAGGGTTATTCTCTATAGCCCTGGCTGTCCTGGAACTCACTCTGTTGACCAGGCAGGCCTTGAACTCAGAAATCTACCTGTCTCTGCCTCCCAAGTGCAGAGATTAAAGGCATGTGCCACCACTGCTTGGCTTTTTTTTATTTTTATTTTTTAACAGTAGATGCAAGCCATTAGAGAAATCCACAATTGTTCAAAATGCAAAGAACAACTGACTGTAGAATATGAGCGACAACTGATGCATTTATAGCACAACTTCATACTGAACTTTCAGGGAACAGCTCAGCAGAGAATGTGGAATGATGTAAAGGCCCAAGGGCATCTTTTGAGAGAATGTGTCTTCTATATATGACAGGGACATGTCACCCATGAAATTTCAACCATATGGTCACGAAAATAAGTCTTGAACAATGACAATACCAGTTGGCATGCCAATATAGAAGGAGACAACTCTCAAGACAATACCCTTAACTGAAGGGCTGGGGCAATTTATGCCTGCTGAAAGAAGAAGAAGAATCAGTCTTCTCTAGGACTGGTCCTTCTCATCTGTCTCTGTTTTCAGCACTAAACACATACAAATAGGACAAATTAGGTTTTATATATGTGTATTTTATTTAGTAAAGGATATTATAAGTATAATATATGTATTATATAAGTATTATATATTATATTAAATACTATAATATATACATATATACATATATATATATACATATATATATATATATACATATATATATATTGAACATGAGAGGGAGTTTCGGGGTCCATGTGAGGGGAGAAGCAAGGAGATGGAGAAGTGAAAATGATGTAATATATATGCATTTATGAAACTCTCAAAAACTTAAAAAATAAGTTGAGAGAAAAAAAGAAAGTATAAACACTTAATGATTCTGGCACAGATGAGTAGGATATATCTAATAAAAGTTAGGGGAAATACAGCTATGTTGGAAAACACTTTTTGGAGATGTCTTAAAAACTCATGAAAGAAACAATCATAAGGCTTATGGTGTTTACTGTCTAGAAGTGTTCTTGAAAATATTAGTCATTTCTCATAAAAATGTTATACTTAGATTCAGGTTGAGTCAGTTCACTAGGTTTCTTATTCATGATGAGCTAGGACAGACCTGTTCACCAATGGGATTATGCTTTGTAGATGGCAGCCTAAGTCCAATAGATTCAATACAATCTGTTTTATAATTTTCTCTTTCTGCTTTGTTTCAAGATACCTGACATCAAATCAGGGATGTAGATGCTCATTTCTTGCAATCCAACTGTCATGCAACTGAGTCAAAAACCAATGTTAGTCATTCTTATTCCCTCAGGTAGTAACTCTCTGAGTATCTGTATCTCTACATTCTAAAACCTATTTGATAGGTTGCATAAAATTAACTTTCTTTTTTCCTTTCTTTGACTTGATGGCCAAGAGAAACTCTGTTCAAAAATCCATAAGAGTTAAGATGCCTTTACATTTGCACACAGATATTTAAAGCTGTCATCTAATTTTCAATTTTTTACTTTAAAAATAATTTTTGAAACTTCTATGCATGAGTATTGTATTTGTATCTTTTTTGTCACTCCTAACTTCTTCAGTTCCTCCTATGTACTCCCATTTATCCCCAAATTCACAACTTCTGTGTGATATGTTAGAACACCAGCTTGAATTAGGACATACCACACACTAGGCCCCAAACAGGTCTGCATGTAAGAGGTCTAATTGAGAGGAAGAGAGGGGGCAGTAGTGGAGAGAGAGGAGGGTGAGAGAGAGGGTGAGGGCAGAGTGTTCCCTGTATATATATGGGTTCTGATGTAGTGGCCACAGGTAAAGGTGGGAGGTGAGCCCAATGGATTCTGGGATTATGGCGGCTGTTGCCCTGGTAACAGGTCTGTGAGGACCACCCATGTGACATCATGGGCTTTGGAGGCACTGATGCTAACATACTTCCCTCTTTGTTATTATAAAGAGAAGGAAATAAAAAGGGAATAGGAAGCCAGTGGTGAAAAGACAATCAGGGTGTCCTGTCTCTTAAGCTACTTCCTGCTGTCTAGGGGTTTGTCAATGGGGGGGGGGTAGCTGGTTTTT
The DNA here is from genome assembly GCF_008632895.1 of Mastomys coucha. Classification (NCBI taxonomy): domain Eukaryota; kingdom Metazoa; phylum Chordata; class Mammalia; order Rodentia; family Muridae; genus Mastomys; species Mastomys coucha. The sequence goes on along the minus strand of NW_022196912.1, from coordinate 78,864,785 downwards.
ACCATTGGGATCCATTTGGTAAATGTTCACATCAGGTTCCTCTGTGGGCAGCAGCTGGTAATCCTGTAACAGGAGTTGATTAATAGTTTGGTTAGAAATTTTTTGTATTTTTCATTGGTGAAATATAGAAACAAGATTAATGAGGCAGGGAGCAAATAATAACACCAGGAAGATGATTAGGAAAGGGGTCACAAAATAGAGTATCCACTTCCATATGAGGTTTTCAAAAATCCCAGCACTGGAGGTCTCAAGGTCCCTAAATGTTTTTATGTCTGACTGTAGCTTGTGGATTTTATTTCTTACTATCCCAGATTAGTTGATGTAGAAAGGATTCTTCTTGGAGGAATAGGCAAAGACCACCTTCTGTAGCTGTCAGGGCATCTAGTTCCCATCTGTTCTGAAGCACCGCACCTGCCAATCTGTTTTTGGATAGTAAGCACAGTTTCAGACATTTTTTGAAAATCATTTTGAAACTGGGAAGTGAATGTATTATATTGGGTCATGGAAGTCATTTTCCCTGCAACTTTAGTACCAACACCTATGGCTATTCCTGTAGCAACCAAGAGTGTCACAACTTGGACTGCCCTCTTATGTTGGGCAGCTATCATACCTACAACTGAGATTGACAGGGGCCCATTTCCCTGGATTATTCCCAGTTCCAAGAAATTATTCTTTTCCCAGGAAAAAGAAGAACTAATGTACAATCTCCTGACCAGCTGGCAGGTAGGCAATGATGTGCCTGAGTGTCACAAAGAATTGACTTGTTTTGGATTGCAGGGCATTGTGGCAGAGATGATATATCACGGGTTATGGTTCTATTGCAGTCTGGGGAGTTCAGCATTTCCACTGAATGAGTCCCAGAGGCCTTAAAACAGGTTGCCCTGCCAAAGAGAGGAACAGAGGTAAGGTATGGAGTCATGGCAACATTGGAGTCAGGGCAGCTGACAAAGGATAAGGTAATGTTACTTGGCAGTATAACTAGAGACACTGTAAGTAACAATTGTGAGTTATTTCCAGGGAGTACACATAACCAGTAATCCTTAAAAAATCCAGGTCTCGTGACATTAAGGAGTTGGTATGCGGAGGCCAAGGTCTGAAGTAAAAGGTGAAATGACAAGTTAGTGCCATTTATGAGGGGTGTTGTCAAAAAGTAAGGGCCTTGGAGGAGTGTTTGATTATCTCTAGTGCTTTTCTGATAGCTAGGGGTTGGGCAATTGAGACATACTTTCTTTGTATATGGATGGTGTTAACATCAGGGCATCCAAAGCCTGTGGCAATGCATGGGCAGGTCCACAGACCTGTTGCCAGAGCAACAGCCACCATATTCCCAGAATCCATTGGGCTCACCTCCCACCTTTATCTGCAGCCACTACGACAGAACCCATATATATATGGGGAACATTCCTCCATCTCCATCTCTCCCCCTCCTCTCTTTCCATGCTACTGCCCCCTCTCTCCCTCTCAATTAAACCTCTTACACATGGAACTGTTTGGGCCTAGTGTGTGGTTATGTTCTGACACAACCCGCAGTTCTAACACATCAGATGGTACTTACTGGGGACCCAGGCTGATTTTTACAGTAAAGCTTACCAACAACTCTTGTCTCCCACCTAGAATTCCATGACTTGTATGTAGAAAAAGAGTGTCTTGTGGTGTTGATAGAAGTGATTGATCAGTGGTCCTAGCATATGTATCTGACAAGACCAATATGGGCAGCCCCATATTCGTCTGGCCATTTTCTATAATAATTGTTTTGTCTGGTCAAAGAGAAAACAAGTATAGAGATCATAATATTTAGATGGGATTACAGATACCGGGGTGATAGCATTTTGGATTGGTTCCTGGCATCAGGCTATGGAGCAATTTTCTGACCCTGTTTGTTATCTTTTTGGGGTTTCTTGAACCTCAAATCTCCAGATATAAGGGCTACCATGAATAGAAATGAACAGGAGGAGGAGGATGAGAAACCCATGTGTAATCCAGTGAGGTCAAGCTTTGCTGCTGGAGTGGAGTCTCATTTTCTGGGATTGGAGGTAATGTGGGTGGCCTCGTTGTCCTCTGGAGCTTAACAGAGCACAGCCCTGTTAAGATCGATGTGTATGAAGAAGAGTCATTTTTAGGTGGAGGAATGAAAGGTTTGAGGTGAGACAGATGGACCCAATGAGAGAGTCCCTCAAATTTAGCAGCTGTAGGAGTCACAAGAATTACCTTAAAAGGGCCCTGTCATTTGAGAGAAAGAGATGAGGGCCTATGACCTGGAGGGGATAGAAGGAGTTGGTCTCCAATGTTAATAGGCAGTGGACAGGAGACAGTGTATGGCTGAGGTAAATCGTGGTTAGCAAAGTTCCATAGGAGAAAAGGAAGGTGGCAAAGTAATGGGGTAAGTAGATGGTCTGGGAGGGGAGAGCATTTAGGTGAAAGACCAGGAGTTAAGACTGGACGTCCATACATGAGTTCAAAGAGAGAGATGGGAAGAGGTTGCTTTGGGAGAGCTCATAACCTAAAAAGAGCCAGAGGTAGGAGTTTAACCCAATCAAGGTGAAGTTCCTGTGACAATTTAACAAGAGTCATTTTGCAGAACGGTTTAGTTTTTTCTACTTTACCAGAAGATTGAGGGAAGTAAGGAATGTGAAAATGCCAGAGGATGTCTAGGGCTTTGATTTGAGAGACTTGGGAGGGTAAATTCAGGACTATTGTCTGATTGGAGAGAGGCTGGGACACCAAACCAGGGAGATGATCTCTTGGAGGAGATCAGAGACTGTCTGAGCCCTTTTGTTAGTTGTGTGAATTGCCTCTACCCACTCCAAGAAGGTGTACACCAAGACCAGAAGGTACTTGGCAGGTCTGACAGTAGGCGTGTGGGTAAAGTCAAGTTGCCAGTCAGTTTCAGGAAGGGAACCTCTAGCCTTATGGGTAGGAAAAGTGGTGCTACAATACCTTGAGTTGGGGTCAGACTTCTGACAGATTTTTCAAGAGATAGTGACAGATTTTTAAGAAGCTTAAGTCCTCTTTGGTTGGTGTTTTCGTCTCTGGGAGCTCTGAGAGAACTAGTTAGTTCATATTGTTCATTCTAAGGGGCTGCAAACCCTTCAGTTCCTTGAGTCCTTTCTCTAGCTCCTTCATTGGGGACCATGTACTCAGTCCAATGGATGGCTGTGAGCCTCTACTTCTGTATTAGTTGGGTACAGTCAGAGCCTCTCAGGAGACAGCTATGTCAGGCTCCTGTCATCCAGCACTTGCCAGCATCAACAATAGTGTCTAGATTTAATGATTGAATATGGGAAGGATTCTCAGGTAGAACAGTCTCTGGATTGTCCTTCCTTCAGTCTCTGCTCCATAGTTAGTCTCTACAACTCCTTCCATGGATATTTTATTCTCCTTTTTAAGAAGGAACAAAGTATCCACACTTTGGTCTTCCTTCTTCATCAATGGGAGGAGAGACCCTTGGCCCTGTGAATGTTCTATGCCCCAGTGTAGGGGAATGCCAGGGCCAGTAAGCAAGAGGACATGGGGTGGTGAGCAACGGGAGAGGGGAGGGAACAGGGTCTTTTTTCTTTCTTTTCTTTTTTCTTGGAGGGGAACCTGGAAAAGGAGATATTATAAATAAAGAAAACATCAAATAAAAAAAAAAAGAAGCTTAAGTCTTCAGGAGTAGGCTGTAGTTGGGTCTTAAAAAAGAAGACAACACTTGACTGTTAGGATGAAAGAGCTGGTGAAGATAGGACAGAGTTTGGCATTTGTCAGGGGATGGAGATGTAGGTTGCAGTGTAAGAATGTCCTGGGGAGCATGAGACCAGTCTAGGCCTCTAAGGGCTGCAACTCTAGCTGCCTTGTCAGTTCGTTTGTTTTCCTTGGAGACAATAGAGTTGTCTGTCTGGTGCAATCTAACAGTGAACAATCTCAATGGCTGTGGGAAGATGGGAAGCCTTTAGCATGGCCATAATTTGGTTTGCATTAGTTACTGGTCCTCCTTTTGTAGTAATTAACCAGTGCTCCTTCTAGATAGCACTGTGAGACAGAAGGATATGAAAAGCATATTTGGAATCTGTGTAGATGTTGAGGGATTTTCCCTGTGTTAGTTGAAAGGCAGGGGTAAGAACTATTAGTTCAGCCTGCTGATTAGTGATATGAGTAGAAAGGGCCTATGCCTCCTCCACCTCAGTGTCTGACACTATGGCATAGTCAACTCTTCTAGCCCCTTCATGTAAAAAGGAGCTGCCATTTGTATACCAGATATAGATGGCCTGAGGTAATGTGCCGTCCTGTAGTTCCTCTAAATTTTCAGTGCAGGAGTGGGATATGGAATGGTCAGTATTAGGTTGAGGAAGAAGGTTGGAAATATTAAGAGGTGGTCATGATTAGAAGGGGAATGTGGAATCTTCTGTTAGAGCTACCTGAAGGGAAAGAACCCTAGAGGGAGGTAGAGTCTGTAAGCCTTTATAAGTTAGGAGCTGTGACAAGTTATGAGAAGAGAAGACAGTTATAGGCAACCTAACATTAAGTTTTTTTGACTCTTGGATAAGAAGTTCAGGAGCTGCTAAGGTATGAATACAAGGTGCCCATCTCTAGATGGTTAGATCTAGTTTTGTTGATAAGTAAGCTACAAGTGCAAAAGAGGGTCCCAGTTGATGACTTAAGACTCCAAGGGCAAATCCCTCTTTTTTCAGTTACGTAGAAGGAAAAGGGACAAGTCAGGTCAGGGAGATGTAAAGCTGGAGCTTTAAGGAGAGCCTGTTGAAGCCTTTGAAAGGGCTTGGTAATAGGTTTGAGAAGAAGTTCGTGGGTGGGGCCTAACACTGCTTCATATAAGGGATGAGAAAGGAGGGAAAAGGAAGGAATCCACGCATGTAAAAAGCTAGCTATTCCTAGGAATGATACAATGTCTTCCTTTGTAGAAGGAACAGTTGGAGACTGAATGAGATTCTTTATATCTAAGATAATAGCTTTGTGGGTTGGGGTAATTGTTAGTCCCAAATAGGTGACCTGAGGGGTGGACAGTTGGACTTTAGAAGGTGAGACCCTGTAGCCTCGACTGGAGAGGAAATTTAGAAGAGCAGAGGTGCCAGCTTGGCTAATTTCTAGAGAGGGGCTGTAGAGAAGGACATCATCTACATAAAGTATAACCTTAGATTTAGGGAGAGACAAGGATAGTAAGTCAGAAGCCACGGCCTGACCAAATAGATATGGACTATCCCGGAATCCCTGAGGTGGAACAGTCCAGGTAAGTTGGGTAGAAAAGTGAGTATCAGGATCTGCCCAGGTAAAGGCAAATACGTTTTGTGACTGTGCAATTAGAGGGATAGAGGAAAATGCATCTTTGAGATCTAGGATTGAGAAATGAGAAGTCCCTGAGGGGATAGTGGAAAGAAGTGTGTAAGGGTTATTCACAACAAGATGAAGCGCAACTACTGTAGAATTAATGCTCCTGAGGTCTTGAACCAGGTGATAGTTTCCATTAGGCTTCTTAACTGCAAGTATAGGGGTGTTAACGGGAGAAGAGGTGGGGAGAAGGAGTTTTTTTTTTTTCTCAGTGATCAGAAATAATAGGCTTAAGTCCCCAGAGGCTCTGGAGAGAGAAAGGGTATTGTGCTTCGGTTATGTACGTGGTAGAGTCCAGTAACTGGATGACAACGGGAGAATGGAGTTTAGCAACACAGGAGTTCTGGAAGTTCCAGACTGGGTATCTACCTGCGAATCTGGTAAAACAAAACAAAAAAATTGTAGTGTTAGTAGGTTACCTGGCTAGAAGAAGAAGCAGAGGAACTGCTGGCAAGCCTGGGTTTAGGCAAATGTGGGGAGCAAAGGAAATAGAGGCTCCCAGCCTAGCTAGAAGATCCCTTTCCAATAAAGGGACTTGACATGTTGGCACTACCAAAAAGGAATGGGTGAGAGGTACACCCCTAAAAATGCAACTAAGTGGTGGGGTCTGGAGAGGGAGGTAAGGTTGTTTTCCTACCCTGACAATAGGAAAACGAGAAGTGGGTCCACAAAACTCCGAGTAAGTGGCTCCAGTGTCCAAGAGGAAGGAGATGGGCCACTCACATACCACAATATCTACCTGGGCTCCCTGCTCGTGATGGCAGTAGTCGGGTGAGGGGAGCTCAGGTCTCCTCAGTCAGCCATCACCAAGCTTAGCAGATCAGTTGAAGGGTTATGTGTGAATAATGTCCCCCTGTTCTGTGTAACATGAGGGCAATCAACAGCCCAATGTCCCTCTTGATGGCACCGAGGGCGTGGCCCCCTTGGCTTGCAGGCTTTTGCCCAATGATTTTTTTGACCACATTCGTAGCAGGTACCTGGTGGTCCCTGAGTCTTAGGAGACCATGAGTCCAGGGTAGTGGCTGGGGCTGGTCGGACAGCCTTTGCCAGCATATGGTATTTTTGTTTGTGGACTTTATCATCTTTTCCATGGTACACTTTGAAGGCCAGCACTAAGCCTGTGGAGTTAAGGGTCCCCTCTTCAGTTTTTTAAGTTTAGCTCTTATGTTGGGGTAGCTCTGGGAAAAGAAGTAGCTCATCAGAAGTTGCTTACTTTCTGGGTTTTCAGAGTCCAGATTGGTATGCCTTTGTAAAGCCTTTGTAAGGCATTCTAAAAATTGAGATGGATTCTCCTCCTTTTCCTGGACAACCTCTTGGAGTTTTTCAAAACTTACTGGCTTTAAGGCTGCTCTTCTAAGACCAGCCAGAAGGCATGTAATGAACCTGTCCTTGGCTAAAATACCATCTGCGGAATTGTAATTCCACCAGGGATCCTGGTCCCAGCACTGTCTCAAAGCTGATTGGATATGTTCCGTCTGTTTGGTAAATTCCATCTGCATGTACTCCTCCCTCTTCCCAGACTCATCTGAATTCCTCAGGAAGAAGATTATTAGTAAGAATCATATGAACATCATGGAAAGTCAAGCTATAAGTTTGAGTGATATGCTGGAACTCTTTAATAAACTTGGAAGAGTTAGAAGTATAGGACCCCAGCCTGTTTTCTATTTGGGAAAATTCATTAAGTGAGAATGGAACACGTATTCTGACAAGACCATCTACTTCAGCAACTTCCCTTAGAGGAATGATCATTGCCGGGTCAGCTGTCTCTGGGGAGGAAGGACTTGGCGGGTTGGCTGTGACCTTAGAGCAGGTGACAGGAGGAATGATGGTAGCTGCCAATGTGGGGCGTATGGAGTGACCCACAGCTTGGCACAGAAGAAGAGGAGTGGTCTGGAGAGGTACAGCTAGCAGGCTCTGGGGTATCCAGGTGAGGAGAAACTGAAGCAGCAGTTTGGGTTTTCAGCAGCATGGAGACAGATCTGCAGCAAAAAGGGGATGGTTCATTAGCTGGATCTTGCATTGTAGTGTCATCTAGCAGAGGCTGTGTAGATTTCATGGCTAAGAGAAGTTGGATTGAGGAACAAGGGGAGCACAAGGAGGGATTGGAGCAGAGATAGATAAATGCTTGGACATAGGGGACCTCCTTCCATTTACCAGTTTGCTGACAGTATGTATTAAGATCCCTTAAAATAGTTGGATCTAGGGTGCTATTAAGTGGCCATTTTGAACTCCCATCTAGTTGATACTTAATCAAGATCTTGTTGAAGAGATATATTAATTTTGATGCTTTCAAGTCAGGTGTTAGCTTCAAAGACTTGAGGTTTTCCAGGTGACATCCCAGTGGGGTGCCTGGAGGTAAGGTCAAAGACATTCTGACACCCATCTGCGGGTGTAACAGTATTCCTTTTCCTTTGGTTCTCTGAGAGATTTTGTTGTTGTTGTTTCATATATATTTTTATTATAATGTTTCAGTATCTAACAACTGTATAAGTTGTTATTTTTAATTGATACTCTTTTTGGAGTGGATGATCCTTTTGGGAAGACGTGACTTGAGATGATACATAGTTTTCTTATTACTAAAACATTTTCTCTTTGCAAAACCACAGAGCTAGAGAGATGATTCAGTAGTCAAAAATACTTAGTACTCTTGAGGAGGATCTGAGTTTAGTTCTAAGTCTCTGTGTAAAGTGCTAAACAATCCTTTGTGATTCTATCTTCAGGGGGTCAGATGCCTTCTAAAGGCAGGCCCACATATAGGCACATAAACACAACCACAGCACAAAAATAAATTAACAATAATATTATCAAAGCACAAAAATCAAACATTATTTGCTTTCAATATAATTGTCACAGCTTCAGTTGTGCTGAGGCCCTCTGATGAGCCTAGTTTAATTCCTTAGGGCCATATCAAGTGACCTGGTTGAGTAAGTAAGCAGAGGCACTTACTAATTACTCTTGAACATATATCCAAAGGATTCTCCTGTATTCTACAATAAAGATACTTGCTCAACCATGTTCTTTGCTGCTGTATTCAAAATAGCCAGAAATTTGAAATAACCTAGATGCCCCTCAATTTATGACTGAAGAAAGAAATTATGGACATTTACACAATGCAGTATTACCAGCCAATATAAAAAAAGGAAAACATGAAATTTGATGGTAAATGAATAGAAGTAGAGATATTCTTCATGAATGAGATAACTCAGACCCAGAAGGTTAAATATGGTATATATGTGTTTATATGTAGGTATTAGCTATTAAATCAATGATAAACAAGCTACAACCTATAGAATTTCAAAAGTTATATATAGAGTAAGGATGTAGGGGTTTAGATAGATCTCCTTAGGAGAGGAAAATAGACTAGATATGGATGTATAGGATTGGGCAGTAGTGTGATAGATACATAGAGGAGGTATAAAGAGAGGTAGGAGGATGAGAGTATATGGGAGAAAGTTAAAAATTAAGAGTCATTAAAAGGGCTATACAGAAACCTAATACAGTAGAAGTTAGCTAAAATTTATAAATATATGAAGGTATCTAAATGAAATTGCAAAATAATGAAGGAATCATTGTCCAAACTGGGCATCTCTTGTCACCAAATGAAACTTTCAGTATTGGGTATAGGTTATATCGAATCTAGTTTTTGGACAGAGGAGTTTTGGACAGAGGAGTCCCATGGAATCCTCCAAACACCTTAGGTTCTTGCTCTATCTTTATCTCTGAATATCTTTTAGAGAGTAGTGATTTGAGGTCAAAAGGTTTGAGGTTGGATTGGTATACTTATCCTTCCACTGGGGTTTCTCCTTAGCTATAGGAGGTAGCCTTTTCAGCTTCCACATCCCCATTGCTATACATCTCACCTAAGATTACCTCATTTATTTATTTATTTATTTATTTATTTATTTATTTATTTATTTAATTCACTTTACATCCCCTCCCTCCTCTCTTCCCAACCATCCTTACAAATTCCACCCAGCATTGTGCCCTCCCTTTCTTTTAAGGGAGCACCTTTTGGGTACCACCCCACCCTGGGGCATCTGGTCCCAGCAGGTCTAGGCACATCATCTCCCACTGAAGCCCAACCAGGTAGTCCAAGTAGGGCAGAATGGGATCCAATGTCAGGGAACAGAGATCAAGACAGCCTGTCTTCCACTTGTTATGGTGACCTCATGAACATCAAGCTACACACTTGATACAAATGCACAGGAAGACAAAGTATTGGATTCTCTGGAACTGGATTTAGAAGCAGTTGTGTGCTGAGAACTAAACGAGAGTAACAAGTACTATTAATAATTGAGCCATCTCTTGAAATCAGCATTTTGTTCATATGACCATTATAATTTACACATTTGTCTCCAATTATTACATAAAATAGTATTTTAGTATAAAAAGTTGGTATTTTGTTTGCTTTTGAGAGAAATTGATGAACAATTTAACTTTCTAGTTTTCTACAGTCTTACTATATTTACTTTCAATTTCCTTTTTTATACAAGAAAGATATCTTTGGGATTTCAGAGACATTCCTAGAGAAAACATGTATGCATGCAAATATCATGTATGACTCTGAATTACAGGGACATACAAAAACAACTTAGATTTTCATCTGTATCAAGCAAAGAAAATAATTTTGTCAGATGCATTCAGGTACAAACTTAATGTGGATTTATGGAAACACATTAACCAATATAGAAAATTTGCATGAGGTGTGAAAGATGGCCCAGCAGTTAAGAGCACTGGCAGCTCTCTTATAAAACCACAGTTCATTTCTAGCACCTACATGGTAGTAAATAATAATCTTTAATACCAGTTCCAGGGAACTCAACATCTTTTTCCTGCTTCCTCAGACAATGCATACACATGATGCACATACATACATGCAAGCAAAATACCTTTACACATAAAATAAAATCTAAATTCTTTAAAGGGTTTCAAAAGAAAATGTGATCAATTTGAATTTAAATATAGTTAATTATTGATTAATCACCAAGGTAGTAAATATTAGATCTGGATATAAATCTGTAGCTAATTGGTAACTGTTATAGTATTTTGAAATGTTCTAGTCAGAAATCTCAGTGGGAAGATTTTAATGGTATAATTATTCTCACAAATAAAATAACAATTAGTTGGCTTTGTAGTGTACTAATTGTAATTAACATAAGATATTGACAATGCATAAAAGCTAAGTATTGAAATACTACAGAAAAGACTTACTATAAGTAATCTTTATAATACAAAGAACCCCTTTTAAAAGCTTTTGTTTAATTAATAAATTATTTTTGAACATTTTTGATTTTCAGAGTCATTGAGTAGATAATAAAAAATTATAATACAAAATTCTTGACAAATCCTTTTTTGTATTAGTGTGCTACATTATTATGGATTTTGATGGATTTTATTTGAAATAAGGCATAGTTTAGAATGATTTTATCTCTGTATTGTAGAGTTCTATTAGTTTTGATAAACCATTAATGCATAGCTTACAATATCAATAAGGACAGTATTGATACAGAAGAGTTATTTTGTCTCTTGAGTATCCTATAAGCAATAAATTTCCCCTGTCACTATGGCCATGAAATAATGCAAATGCTCTTCTTTGTAATGTCTCCATACTTTCCTATTCCAGTATTTCAGATAGCTGAGATAATACAATATGTAACTTTTGGAGACTGTCACTCCAAATATGTCACTCTTCATGTGGAAACATGAATGCATAATTTTTCCAAGTTCTTTTTGTGTGGTTGGATTATTTCATCATTAAGAATAAGAAGCCCCTGTAAGGATGCACCACCGTTTGTTTACATATTCCCCTGCTTTAGAAAGTGCTATTATCCTCCATATCTTCATGACTTTCATGAGAGTTCCTAATATTTATGTGCAAGGCACTTTGGACATTACTTCCCAATTTATTTTGGTAAAAATTTAGGAGGAGGATTTAGAAGTTGCATCTAGAATAAGACTGAACATAAAGACATTTATATTAAATAACTACAGCTTTGCTAATTGATCCTGGGGTTATAGCAGAAAAAAGTTGTATCTACTAGATGAGCAAACAAGCTTTGTCTAGCACCAGCTCTAAAGAAATCTACATCCCAGGGAACTGCTATGATAAGATTAAAGAAATGTTGTGGTGTCACGGTGAGATTTCCATCAAAGGCCCACATGTTTGAACACCATTTGCCCAGTTGATGGCACTGCTTGAAATAGGTGTGAAACCTTCAAGAAGATGGAGCATTTCTAAAGGAAGTGGGTCACTGTGTGAGCCTTTGAGGCTTTATAATTCACATTCACTTCCTGCTCTTTTTCTGCTACCCAAGTACAGGTTCAGGGCAGCCTTCATACCCTTGCCTTTCCTACCTGCTGACATATCTTCCTCATCTTAATGGGCTATTTCTCTCTGGAAGGAGAAGACAAAATAAATAATTTCTCCTTAAAGTTACTTTTATTAAGTATTTTATCATAGCAGCAGAAAGGCTCCAAGATAAGGAGAAAGTCTCTTTTAACTAAAAATATACCTGATTGTTTCAGAGGATATGTATTTCCCATCCTTTAATCAAAACTAGTTTACAAATTGTGATCAAATATGCACTTAAGTGTTTCCATGCATGTTGGTAAAATAACATGGTAACAGAAAAACTGTCACCTCTTGAAGTATATGGTCTCTGATTTAATCAAATGATTGCTGATACACAGATTCTGAAGTACCTGATCGTGGAGGCATATTATTCTCTGAGAATTACTTCAGGAATAGCCCTGGCTTATTTGAATTCCTCAGTGTATTTTTATTGGAACTTATTCACATGAAATCAAAGGGAAAGAACATAATAGTCCCATTTCCTGGTATATTTTGTAATATGCTTATAGGACCAAACACATTACTGGCTCATTCCTGAAATCTAAATAGAAACATAAAACTTAAGAATGATGACCTGTGCTCTTCATTTATTCCTGGGCAATACATTTTCTAAGCAATATATGTTTTCGTTCTCAGCATCTGTTGTTCATCACCTGACTTACATGCTTTTTCTGTGACAAGCTTCATACAATAGAATTCTGGGGTCTACATGGCCAGTATGAACCCTTCATTGAACTCTGCCCAAAGAAAATACAGTAAGGTTATAGAAATCATTTAGTGTTACTCCAGCCTGATGGCCAGAGGGGAGAGTTCTATTTAAACATATAGTTGGGGAATGAAATATTTAAGTGTTTCTGCAAGTCTTGTGCTATAGCCAAATAACTCCGTTTCTTTGCAATTCATATTACTTAGATAGCAGTATTGGCAGACACATGGTTTGGAGAGATAAACAGTCCAGGAAGGGCCAAAGCTGCTCAGTTTCTGCTATCCTTAGCCTCTGCCAAACAGGCATGTTTCCTTAGTGCCAAATTTACAAAGGAACAAATTTCTGATTCAATGTCTGAGTTTCAGACTTGTGGATACTTACACTTTAGAATAGAATTTGTGGTATTGTACTTGCTATGAATTACAGGTAGTGCCTTTCTCTGTTAAAGCAAGGATGCATTCTTAGGGTGTGTATTATTCTCAGAAAATGCTTGTTTTTTTGTTTTGTTTTGTTTTGTTTGTATTAGTAAGGTTCAATTACACTTCTGTCTGTATTATCTATGTGAAGAAACAGTTAATTGCAGTGATAATGAACTGGATCCTTTCCCCAGGTTTTTGATTTTTAATTGCCAATTTAGTATCTTATTCAATGCTCACTGCTTAAGAAATAAAATGTGAATGAGGGGAAATGATGAAATTTAGAGATGGCTTGATATAGTGTGGTAATTTCCCACACCACAGTCTATTAAATATTTCTGACTCCTTTTCAATCAATCAAGACTCCACATTACAGCTATAATTCCCAAGGTACTGACAGTAAATTGTTACCCAGAGACATCTTCTTATTAATTTTCTAAAGAAACAAGATGTTCATGTTGATCAGTATTTTAACTTGCCTTAGCTGTTCATTAAGGTCAATACAAAAGTTCATGAGCTGTAAAATCCTGAGGTTAAGATTGAGCAGCTATTACAAGTGAACCTTCTGGTCTCAGGTAAAAGGCTCAGAGAATAAATTAGTCTCTTACTTATGCCTGCATGTTGGTTCTTTTCTTTCTATCTTTTTTAAAGTTTATTTTATAAGTTCACCTAGAAACTTCTTCATATTTTTTATTACTTCTTTTGCCATAAACTCTGAAAAAGTTTTACTCTGCCTGAATTCAATCTGTTATTTTTCATCTTCTGAAGATTTATACATAGATTGCAGTTGAATTTTTTTTCTTTCAGTATAGGAAAGAAGGGTATACTTTCTTAGAACCTCTTTTTTTAGTTTATTTCTAGACTTGTTTTGTAGAAATAAAAATCAATTGTGGGATATATGCTCTCTTTGCATTCTGGCATGATACTTCACTGATAGTCAAAGTTCAAACTATCATTTAATGTACATGCCACGGAATGGCTACATAAAATATACTGCAGGAGAAAGTATATAGAGTCATCTAACAATCAAGATCCTTTGCTGAGTCATTATATGTATCTAGTCACCTTTTTCTTGGTGACTGCTTAGACCCTGTTTCATTTCATTTATTTATTTTCCATTCACGAGTTTGAATCACCTATTGGTCTTGAATATATTAATCATGTTCACTCTATTGAAAAGAACAATAGAAGAAGCAACATCTGCCCATATATAGTAGTGAGACATTATATAAAATAAGTGAATTTGGGCTATAAAAAAGGTCATTTTCTACATGTATTTCATCAATGAAATACCTTTACTGTTTGCTTTATGTTGCATATGTAAGTTGACCTATCACTATGTCAATAAGGTTTACATTCTTCATTACTTAAGCATCACACATTAGATGTGATGGAAGTTTAATACTATCTTTACATAATGAAAAATGAGCTTTGTGTATGGCAATAAATTATTATAAAGTAGAGTTTAGTTTCCAATGGATGTAATATATTGATGCTAATAAATATAACACCTGCCAGTTGAATTGGTTTAAAGTCTGGTGTGCACCAAAATCACTAAAATTATATTTCTTATAAAATAATAGATCAAGGAGAACTCACTAATTCATGTATGGCTGTCTTTTGTATGATTCAAGGACTGTAGTATTTATAGGTTTTTGATTAACTTTGTCTGTGTGAGCACCACTTAATAGAACTTTGTAGAACGATGATACATTTTATGATGGTAGCTCTTCGAAACAATTAACCACATAGCTATTTAGCAGATAAAATGTAGCTAGTTTGAAAATGTAAAATGAAATTGTCAATGATTTTAATTTACTTAAATATAAATGGCTGCATGAGCTATTAGCTACTATATTTAACTGTAAATGTAGGGACCTATTTGTATTGTGTGCAACACTACTGGGAAGGGGTTAGAAGGTACATGAAGTGCAGAGGAGCTTTACAAGGTCTTGATGTTGAAAAGATTCACATCAGTTGTGTGGGGCTCCAAAACCTAGACACAGCTAGCCAAAGCAGAATAAGAAATTTGATCTTGCAGGAAACATTCTCAGCAGGAAAAGGAGGAGCACTGTAAAAGTTTTAGTGGAAATTAGCATACTTTCTGCTGTGAAATATGCCTGTCATATATCTGATTAAAAGAACGCAATTTGTTTTTTGAAATTTTTAATTAAGTAATTGAAGTATCACCCGAAAAATGATTACAGATTCTTTTGCATTATACTATTTCACTGTCATAGAACAAAGATGTTAACTATGCTTAATAAATGCATATTTAACAAACAAATCAGAAATTCAAGCGAGAGGTGTGAAATTGTCATACGCCTTTCACACTTTCCTCAGTCCTTCTCTTCTGGATATATACTGCTGCTGGTCACATAAGCTCTTAGAAGCATGAACTAGGGCAAGAGGCAGAAAATAGCCTTGTTGAATCATGTCTCCTGAATATTAACGTGCTCAAAGGTCTTTTGTTATGTGTGTTACACCTTGCAGACTCATCCCTCAGTGGCCTGGTTGCCCTGTGCCTAATCCTCTATGCTTACAGAATCTTCCTATTTCCTATGTTTCTGATTACATCCTTGCTTGGCCCACTTTAGCACGGCTGACACTTGCCTGCTGTGAGCGCTGACAATCATGCTCATCCAGATATTTGCTCTTCTCACTGGCTGCCAGTTAATGGTCTACAGTGTTCTGAGTTGAACTTACTAACCTTGTGTATGATTGAGTTCCAACCACCCACATGGGAAGTTTAAGAGCTTTCTGTGGAACCTTTAACTTTTAATCTGACAGGTCTTGGATTCTCAATTCTTTCTCTTTCTTTTCTGAAAATGGGCTTTCCAAATAGTATTAGTAAACATCTGCCAGAACTGAGAGTATCTGTAAGACTGTCTCCTAAATATAAATGACAGGGCTAGTATGCATGTGTATGAGATTTATTCCTAAATATGCATTGACAAATGTTCATACAGTTTTATTTTTGACTGCTGAGCACTATCTGCAAACAGTGTTTCATTAGGGACCAGAGTAAACTTCAAAGAAACAAGACAGTTTTAAAAAATGGTTATATAAAGTGATCAAAGACAACATTTCAGTCCTTTCCTTTTGGGATTTTTTGAAATTACTAGGTTTTTTTTTTTTTTTTTT
>NW_022196912.1:78837916-78848796 GCF_008632895.1 Mastomys coucha | reverse complement strand
TTACATCAAAAACAAAACAGAAAATGAACTAAGCAACAAAAATACAACAAAGAAAGTACTTGGCAACTTCAGGCATAAAAGATATGCTATCCCATATTTTATTTTCTTAGATTTTTTTGTAGGTACCTCTATAATTTGATTCAAAGAAATTTAGTATCTTTAAAATTCTTACCAAAGAACTTATACTAAAAATGATTAAGAGATCAAAAAGTGACAAAATTTACCATGCTTTATGATGTCATGACTATGACTATGGATGCATCAGAGAAAAGAGGCTACCATACAATAGTTTTGCAGCATGAAATGAACTTAGTTTGGCTCACTATAAACATTGCATGTATAATAGTCATAAAATATTGAGCAATTCACATAAAATATTTTGATATTTGTTTTTGAGATTTTATTATTGAAGTTATTTTTATTTATATTTGTTAAGTTGCTATTTAAACAGTAGTTTTTGGCTTCTCTAGTCTTGTTTGAAAAAGTATTATTGTGCTGTAAATCTCATAAGGACCCAGTAATAATCCTACTTTATAAATTTAGAGGCAGAATATTCCATGACTATATTTTTCATTAATATTTAAAATGGTTTTAATGCTAGGACATAAATAAGTGGTATATGTGAGAAACATTTTTCAAATTAATAATTCATGAAAGAGTTACCTATGCTGTTAATTTGTGTATTGAGTAACTACAGCATGATATTTTCGAATCTTTATCTTTAGTACAAAATACCCAAGCCCAGTCCTAATAGACTAATTGAAATTATTCCAATATGAATAACAAATGCATCTTTAGCCCTATTTAAAGGAGTTATGAAGATAAGCAGAAAAGACAGTATAAAATCAAAATCATTAAACATGGAAAGTTAATGTTTATAGGCTTATAAAGGATAAAACTATGTTCTGGCAATTTTACCTATGGCCTTGATTAAGCTGTGCAAGCACTCTGCCACTGACATATACTCCTAACACTTAGAACATAGCCTAAATATAATCAGAAAATTAATTATATTAAAAATATTAAACATTTTGAGTCTTCTGTGATATTTTACCTTGCTTTAGTCATTGAAATACATTTTTAAGTGAGGTGACCAAGTTTAGTAGCATCATTTAAAATGATATATTCTGCAACATATTTTATAAGTGGTTTATTTTTAAAATTATCTTCTTGGTTTTGAGATTACAATGTAATTATGTTATTTCTACTTCTTATTTTCTTCCCTTCAAACCCTCCCATAGACTCCTTCTTACTCTCCTTTAAATAACCTCTCCTTACTGCTTGTTGTGTGCATATATGCATATTTTATGTATAAGTATATGTATACACATATATTCTTAAACACAGGATATTCAGTTTGCAGAATCTTTTTTTTAAGATATTTTCTTTATTTACATGTAAATTTCTTCTTTCCCAGTTTCCCCTCCAAAAAACAAACAAACAAACAAAAAAAAAACAAGAACAAACCCCTGTTGCCTCCTCCCTCCCCATGCCTGCCACCCCACCCTCTCCCACTTATTGGCCCTGGCATTCCCCTACACTGGGGCACAGCCTTACTTGTATGCAAGTTTTCAGGGCTGCCTATTGTCTCAGGACCACCAGTTGATAAGATCCTCCTTGCTGAAGATGATTTCTTCTGCTCTTAGCATTTATTACTTACCTGTACTTCTTTGCAGACAGTTGAGGTCTCCTGGTATGTTTTGATGGGATGATCTACATTGTTAAAATAGGAAAAGGTATGGAAGTTCCAAGAAATTTGAGTAGTATGGTCCACTGAATTTTAGTACATGATGTTGACCCAGAAATACATGAGAGAAGGGAAGCAGGAATTTCCAGATATAAAATGTAAAGGATCTGTTTTTCAGTGATAAAAGAGAATAGAATCAAAACAATTAATTTATAGTCATGTGTAGGACACCTGGAGAAGATTGGTAGTTACTTACATATGGCAATAGCATGGGTAAAATGAAACATTTTTATTTTGATAACCTCTTAACCCATGAACCTTATCTCAGTCTTGGTATCTGACATATACAAAGAGGACTGAACAACATCCACTTCTCAGAAAGGAAATCAAGTCACTTGGTGCTTTCCCTAAATAAATCTATTTGATAAGCCTTTGAGAAAGTACTATAAATGAGGTGATGTCGTTTTAGGTAACAGAACAACAATGACAAAAATGCCATGATGTCTAAAGAGCATAATCTACAATGCTTCTAGTTCATCTAAATTTATTTTGCAGAAGAAATGAAAAAAAAAATCGTTCCATTAAACAGTATACTAAAGCATTGAAAGCTATGATTCCCTTACAGACTGTTAAAGCCTTGTTCCTTGAGATTCTCTCTACAGTATTTACATAGAGAAAGAACTGATTTCAATAAGTTGCTTGGTTTTATTATTAGAGGAAGTTCATCCTTTTGATTTGAGTGAGACCTCCAGGTTGTTATGGAAATAATTTCAAATTGCTAACTTAAAACGTGTGTCTGATAATTTGAATGCTAATGCTTTACGACGTATATAGGAGGTATCTGTTCAATATAAAATATGTTCAATTCTATACATGGTTTGCAAGTGAGAAAATAGGGAAATATTATGGGAATAACTATAGAATGGAAACTTGCTTTCATTACTTCTTTTTAGCCACTAGAGTGCAGTTAGCTTCTAAGGCTTTCTGGCTTTGTCCAAGGTCTCTGATCCACAGAACAGAACATTATCAGTGGAGACAGAACAAAATCCAAAATGTACATTACTTGCATCATATCCAAAATTCCTGATACAATTTGATATGAGATGTGTACATTTTGGAGTTTTTTAATTTTACTAACAGATTAAAATAAATGTTATTTTTAAAAATATTTAAAGCAACCAGAGAAAAATAATTTCAGCAACTGTTTTGCTGTTCTAGAGTGATATTTTTATATCAAAGCTATATTATAAAGTATTTTAGTAGCAATGCTACAGACAAGCAGATGAATCTATTATTAAAAATTCTGTAAAAATAGGTTAATCTAGAGAATACTGTATAATTTTATAATATTTTAAGTTTACATTTTCCAATATCTATCTAAGACTTAACAGCAAGTTAAAATTGTAATTTCTATGAATGCCTGGAAATTATAAAACTTAATTTATCATGATATAGAAAAGGTACATTTGTTCTATGATTTTGTATTAGTAACTTTTGATGAGTTCAAGTAAAATTGTGAAATTATGCTGTGTCATTTTGTCTGAGTGATTTACACTTAATATGCCTACTGCAATACTGTGTTGTCTGACTCTGTCAGTGACACTGTAAATAAATGGATGAACTTTCTGCAATTTGCATGAAATATTCACATTCTTAACTGTATTTAATAACCAGGAAAATTTTCACATTAAAACTTTAAGATACACCATGAAAACAATCCCCACTGCTATGCTTCAGTTGAAGGAATCAGTGAGCACACCATCATTGCTTCAGTTTTATGGTGGTTAGTGCCCAAACAGCTGAGCTAAAAATAATAGGTACAAGACTTGGTCTCCACACCTGCGTAAATAACATAAGTGAAAGGGTCTGTGATAAAGAAATTGATAAATTTGTTGAATAGTAAACATAAAAGCATAGAAGGCAGGTATGACATTGCAGAAACCAAGCGAATGTCAAAATAATAATAATAAAAAAAGGCAGATTATCCTGAAATACTAATGGTGACTGCAGCTCCTGGCACTGGAATCCTAGTCTTTACGTTGAAACATTTCATTTAAAGGTTGCTTCATTATCTCAGTCCTTCACAAGTCGTTTTTGACTGCTCTTATTTTCTCAGTAACTGTTCCTTCAAAACACAAGCAGCCTCCAGCTGCTCTTTTCCTCTCTACATACTCAAGATAATCTACACCTACAACCGGGTACAGCATACAGATTGTAATACAAGATTTTAGCTCCCTTCTTCTGCTCTTCATCCCCTTATTCTATTTTTACAAAGTAACCCTGATAGGTACTGTTAGCAAAAAGCAATGTCTTGGCTGCTTATCTCAGTGTCAAGACATGAGATAGGTCTGTGCATTGAAATAGGTCTGGTGCTGCCCGCACCTAACTATCCTAATTCCTGGATTCAGTTTTAGCTGACGTCACCATTCCTCTTCTGTCTTTCAGGATGTACTGGGCACGCCATTTCATCAGACCTTTGTGTTGGCAGTTTGTTCTGCTATGGTTCTTTTATGCTTGTTCTCTCTTTTTTGTCCTTCCGTGGAGGCTCCATTTCCATGAAGGTTTCCCCTTAATTCAAAATTTAGAATTTAGGGACTGGAGAATATTGTGTTCAATTCCCAGCACTCACATGGAAGCTCAGAGCTGTCTGAATTCCAGTATCAGAGGATCTGGTACTTTCACACAGACATACATGTTGGCAAAACTTCAGTAAACAAAGTAATAAATAAAGTTTAAAGATATAATGCTAGGGTGGTGAGGCAAGAGTAAGTGGGGGGATGGGGGATAAACCTCAGTGGGGAGAAGGGGTTGGACTAGGGGGTTTGGGAGGGGAAACTGGGAATGGGGATAACACTTGAAATATAAATAAATAAAATAATGAATATAAAAATTAAGAAATGACTAAGCTTAAAAATATTGGACACATCCATATTGCTAAATTTAGTGTGTACAATGATAATGATGTTGCTGCAAATATATTGGAAATTTTAATAAAGTTAAATTTGCACATAAAAAAATAAAAAAGCACTTCTTTTTAAACTACTATTTTTCTTGACATATATGTATAAAACTGATATCCAATTAATGATTTTGAGTAATATATTAAAGTTAAACATTTATCTCATTCTGAGCAGAGAATTAGAATGGCCTGATATTATTCTTGAATAGATTATGGCTTATTTCATAAGTAAAAGTATCCTAAAGGTACCAATTATTTTCATTTGAAGTATTACTACTTTAATTTTTGTAGTGTATATCCTCGTGTTAATTTTGTTAGTGCACTTGTGAGTCTCACTAATGATATTCTTGATTTCATAATGTGAAAAAACTTTAAAAGAGTGAAACTGACATTTGAAAATGGAGATCAGAAAGAACTAGTCTGTGTGCAGAAAGATACAATAGTCATACTTTGAGCTATAATTCAATGAATGGAAACTGTGTCTAATTTCAGCATCTCTGATGGTATATCTTTGTAAAATGAAAAAAGATAGAAAGAAAAAGAAAAAATCCTCTAACTTCTCACCTTCCTTTTCTTAATTTTGAACTCCATAATGAGAACAGAAATTTATAACACTTAGAATTTAAATAGTATTTCTATGGTTTGGGAAATATTCTAGGGTAATCATCATCAAACAGAAAATTAAGGCAAAATATTATTCTTTATCACATTGCATTATGCTTTCCCAACTGTAGCTATTTAATTACCTTTAACAACAAAATGATACCTTTTTGTTATTAAAAGACTATAAACATAGGCCTGCTATCTTATTCATTGTAAGATTAGGTATAATCTGGTATGTGTATTTACTATATATATTTAATTAAATTCTTTAATGCTTCATTTGTTCAATGTCTACATTTTGATTACTTTTACTTTAAATTTTCCAGTTTCAGTGGCAAATTGATCCTCAGAACATTAAAAGAAATTTATGACTGGAGACATTGCAGCCTTATTATAGAGTAGCATGCTTGGATGGAGTTCAGTGATCTTTGGATGATCTTTACAGACACCTTAAAGTACCTAAATTCTTTGTAAGAAAATTGCAATATGACCTTTTAAGACTCTGGCTTACTAATATTTAAGATAAGTTTTCTTTTATAATATATCTTGACTTTGGAAACAAGGAAATATGAATCTTGTATTTTTCAACGTTGGTCTTCATCAAAGAATATTTTGTCATAGGCTCTCTACTTCAAATCTACAAATAATACAAAAGTGAAGGTGAGAAGAAAAAATCCCAGACAGTCCTCATTAGGAAGTGTTGCTTCAACTTGAACTCTCCCTGACAATTTTCTTCAAGTCTTGAGTTTATCATACTTTTAAATAAAGGATATCTCTTTACTCAAGAAATTCATTGGCTACCTCCCATTTGTGAGTGTAAAACCTTAAAATTTCTTTCCTGAGGTTACAAGCAAAATTAAATATGGCCTCCCTGTTAAGTCTTCTCCCTATGATTTTTTTTTCTCTTCAGAAGGAAATCTCCTACCAATCACTAAAATGTGAAATATCTCTTTTCTGCTATAAATGCTGCCATAATTCTCGGGACTTGAGTTTTTTTTTTTTTTTTTTTTTTGCAGGTGTTTCATGCAAGCAGTACTTTGTTCCAAATTCTATTCATGGTCACTTTAATTCTAAGTATTACCATGAACTGTTACACTGTCCACTATTGCAAATGTTTGCTGATATCCAAGAACTTAGCCTCCTTGCTTCTGACATGCAATGTAGATCACTTCAATTCCATACCATTCCATAAAGGGTGTTTTACTGATCCTCATATCTTATCATTGTCCATTGTTGGAGGGGGGTTTCTTATCTGAATATTATAGATGGCTTAGAATCTTGATTAATCACTTGAATTATAGTCTCATCTAATTCTTACCTCTCAATCCTCTGTATTTAACAAAATCCCAATTCAACTATAAACAGCAAAACAGCAAAAATGAATTTTGAACCAAACTTAATATTTGTCTTTATGCCTCTTAAACTCATATCACTGAAAATGCCTCTATTATTTGCATCCTTACCAATGGCAGTTTAAGAAATCATGATCTTTCCCCTAATTCCTGCCTTCTGCCACTCTAATCTCTTACTCTGTCATCTAAAGCTGGAATAGGACTATAAAATCTAAATCTATTCTTTCCTTAAATCTTCACATCATGTTACTAATATTTGTGTCCACATAACTCAATTTTGCCTTGACATTTTCCCCTTTCAATTTCTCAGTTCATTTTCACTCTTAAAGCACTTGACCTAGACAATTGTGAAGGCTTAGAAATTTCCTGAATCTCAGTCCTTAGGGTTTTCTGATATCAGATACACAAATACAGGGAAATACACACACACACACACACACACACACACATAATGTGGGGGAGGGTGAGGAGAAAGACATGGACAGGGAGACCCATAGTCCATCTGATGCTTTTTATATGTGCCTGTGTTTAATGCTAACTTCTTGTGTTGGTTAACCTATCAGAGGTTCATCTTGGGAAAACTGGTTGACCCTCTCTCAGCAACTGACCTATAAATACTAGATCTCATAGTATCTGATGCTTTGATACTATGATATATATTTCATATATTGATATGAAAGCTGCCAAGGAAGAAAAACTATCAATAGAATTACCAAGTTGCAAAGACTGTGAATTGCAGTGACCAGAATAACAGGATATCCCTAAGGTGCATTAGTGGTGCATTATATTTAGTGTAGCCAATAGCTATCTAATTGGGTTTAAGACCCAATCTAGACATGGGAATTCTTTCCTGGTACTGTAAACCTAGCTAACTACCAGTGGCTAAAATGTGACTGACTCTGGAGGAGAACCTACTACTGCCATTTTTCTGAACCAGTGATTTATTATCTTAATGATAACTGGTTTGATATGGTGAAATATAAAGTTAGTAGAGTTTTAATTTGCATTTCTCTAATGGCTAATAATATAAATTTTAATATGTTTATTAGACATGTGTATATCAGATATATTTTGATAGGCACATAAAAGATGAAGACATATTACCTTTATCTTTTGAGCACTATTTTTTATTTCAGTTTGTTGATGGGATATTGTGGATTTCAGGGACTGTCTTTTGTTTGTTTATCTTTACTTCTTTATTCTAAATGTTATTTTTTCTCAGTTGTGTCACTAGATGGAAAATTTCTCCCACTCCATAGGTTAAATTTTCACTCCCAATGCTGAAAAGAAGACTTTTAATTGCATGTAGTTTCATTTGTCAATTCTTGTCAGTTTTTTTCTGAGCTGCTGGAATTATTTTGAGAGTCTATGTATGTTCCTGTCTTGAAATACTTTCACGATGTTTTCCTCTAAGAAATCTAGTGCTTTCCAACTTTAAGTTAAATTCTTTGATTTTTTTAAAAATTTATTTATTTTTTGTACGGGGTGAGTGATAAATATCTAGTTTCTAGAATTTATAGATATTCAGTTTTCCCAGAATCTCTTGTTGAAGAGGGTGTTTTTTTTTCCTCCCATGTAAGTTGTTCCTAGTTTCTTTCTTTTGTTATAATAAAACACTTTGACCAAAAACAACTAAGAGGACAAATGTCGTTGTGTAGTTTATACATTCAAGCCACAGTCCATAACTGAAGTCAAGGCACGAATCTATAGTAGGTCTAGGGCATGGTTGCTCGGGAGATGAAGTTCCAGGAGTTTGATTGTGATTATTCTATCACCAGGGATGGTGCTGGACTCCAAGACACCTCCCTGGGTGGGAAAGCGCAGTCTGAGAGGTAGGAAAAGCTGGAGCTGGGTCTGAGTCCCTGGACCTGCAACAAGGCCAGGGTCAAGGGGCTTCTTAGACTCTTGGACATCCAGGTACCTCTGAGAGTCACAGACAAGCTGAGAAGAGAGCATGAGGCCCTTGACCTAGGGGCAGCATCTATCCTGGGGGCAAAGGGCAGCTCTAGCTGGTCTCAGGGGTGATTGTCCTGTGTTTGGTGGAGGCAGACTGGGTGGTGATGGTTGAGGCTGGAAGCACAGAGAGGCCTTCTACAGGAGACTTAGCTGTAGCTCTGTCAGCAAATGCCTTCACCATGTTCCCCATAAATACAATTCTTGGCTCTAAACTGTTTATTGACCATTCAATAAAATGTGGAGAGTGGATGCAGATCATACCATACCCATTTCTCAAGGTGGAAGCATGATTAAATATCTTATGCAGGAGGAATGTCTGGGATGGGAAGCTCATTGGCTAAGCCTTCCTAGCCTTTAGGTACCAAATTAGCATGAAGAACTCTGTTCTGGGCCTATGTGACCACAGGTCACATTTCCTTATGTAGGGAGTAGGGCAAATTTTCCAGGACAGAAATCTGGCAGGGAGTGGGGAGTTGCCTAAGTCTCAGGTGTATGCCCACCGAGTATTCGTGTCTCAATCTGCTCTACTTTACCAAGCTTCCTGGCATGGTTTTATCATCCCACAGTCCGGCTTGTATTTTGTACAGCATTTCCTCTAACCATACAACTCAGTTCATAGTTGAGAAATACAGCAAGAACCATAGAGGATGCTGTTGCTAGTAGGTTGCTGGTTCATTCATAGTCATGTACCTGTTGTACAGAGTTCAAGAACACTTGCCTAGAGAGGGTAATGACTGCCATGAGCTAGTATCTTTTATATCAAATAGGAGTCAAGGCAATTCCCCATGAATATTCTTACAAGCCAATCTGATCTGAGCAGTCTCACACTTGAGATTCACTTCTAAGGTGTCAAGCTTACGGTTAGAGCTAATTAGTATAGCTCTAACTGTAAAAATATGTGTAGAAATCACTTGTCTGTGTCTGCATGAGTTTAAAAGAGGGTCTGTGGGTTGTTCTTCCTGTATTCTGAACTTCTGGGCTAATAACCACTTATCAGAGAGTTCACACCATGTGTGTTCTTTTCTGATTGGGTTACCTCACTCAGGATGACCCACAAACCACAAGAAACTCAAGAAGAAGGAAGACCAAAATGTGGACATTTCATTCCTTCTATAAAGAGGGAACAAAATACCCACAGAAGGAGTTGCAGAGACTAACTATGGAGCAGGGACTGAAGGAAGGACAATCCAGCCTGACACAGCTGTCTCCTGAGAGGCTCTGACAGTATCTAACTAACACAGATGTAGAGGCTCACAGCCATCCATTGAACTGAGTACAGGGTCCACAATGAAGGAGAAAGGACCAAAGGAGCTGAAGGGTTTGCAGCCCCTTAGGACAAACAACAATATGAACTAACTAGTCCCTCCCAGGGACTCAACCACCAACCAAGGAGTACAAATGGTGGGACTGATTGCTCTGGCAGCATGTGTATAGTAGAGGATTGCAAAGTCGATCATCAACGAGAGGAGAGGCCCTTGGCCCTGTGAAGATTCTGTGCCCCAGTGTAGGGGGATGCCAGAGCCAATAAGTGGGAGAGTGGGGTAGCAAGCAGGGTGAAGGGGAGGCAATAGGGGTTTGTTCTTGTTGTTTTTTGTTTTTTCTTTTTGGAAGGGAAACTAGGAAAGGAGAAATCATATGACATGTAAATAAAGACAATATCTAATAATAAAAAAGAGGGTCTGTATTATACACCACTGATTTCTCTGCCTGTCTTTTGTGTTATACTCAAGTTATGTTTTTTCTTCCACAATACCTTGTTATACTGTAGTATAAGTTGAAACCAGATATGGTAATTCTTCTAGGATTTTAGTTTTGGTTTGGTTTGGTTTTGGGTTTTTGTTTGTTGGCTTGTTTGTTTTGTTTTTCTTCAGGATTTATTGGACTATCTAGGTACTTTTGTGTTTCAATATGAATCTTGGGATATTTTTTCCTGTTTTTGTGAAGAATTTCATTGGAATTTTGATGGTTATTAAAATTACACTATACCCCTTTTGGCAATATAGCCATTTTCATGCTATGAATTTCTCTCTTTTTAATATATAAATAACAGATTAATATAAAGAGATTAACTTGATCCTGAAGATTTTTCAGTTTATGTTTCTTCATAAAAGATATATTTGAAAATAATTTATGGCAGAAATAGTTACTCATTCAGTTTTTTTCATACATTCTTATTTTCTTCAAGTAAATACATATTGACAATTTCATAGACCACAGAGTTTACATTTTATATTTCAGGCAATGATATTTATGTGATGTGGTAGCCCTGCCGTGCTCACGGAAGAACTCCAACCGAAACCAGAGATGACAACTCGACTCAACT
>NW_022196912.1:78828293-78837905 GCF_008632895.1 Mastomys coucha | reverse complement strand
AGGTCTCCAAATTCCCGGTTCGTGGAACCCACGCAAGTAGGAACGCTGCGGGCCGGCCTCCTACAATGTGATGTAGGGTTGATGAGGAGTTATTACTTCTTAAATTCAAGCATAGTTTCACCATTTAAATGAGTGGCTCTTCAAAGTTCTCATACTAATTATGGATATATTACAATTTATAGACAGTTTTGTTATTGTTTTAATTTCTTTTTGCTTATTACAACTGTGGGGTAGACAAAGGAGCTATAGATTTCTAATGAATTGGGGCCAGAGATGCCTACAATGTACTGCATATTCACATTAGTGTTAAATGCAAGTTAGATCTTCAGGAAAGCCCAAAATGTCAGTAAAGCTGGCATTATAAACTTGTTTCTTTACTTATTTTTATATAGCTTATATATGGAAATATCTAACAATAAAGACAATGTTTTAGTATTATATTTATCAAACATTTATAACTTCATAGCTTTTTTGGTAGTAGGAAAAAATATATTCCAAATAGTTAAATAGATTTTAATTTATTCCAAGAAGAATGGAATTTAATGTATTAGTAAAATACACAGCTATTTTTAATATAAGATATATTTAAGAAGAAAATACTACATTTGAAAGAATCTATAATTTCATTTCTTTCAGAAGTTGTTAGATTTACATAGGTAAGTGAAGGGTAAGATATTTCTAAAGTTTTATGAAAGGACTATGAAAACCTTTAATTCATATGCATTCCTCTTTCTCTCATTCCATATTTCTACCAATGTTCTTTTGTACCATTTGGCATGAGCAAATGATACTTGACAATTCATTCAAAATGATTTAAGCTATTCATTAATGGTTGTTTCTCAAAATGTTACTGGATTCAGCAACTACAATAGTAACTCCTAGATGATTTTGAGAATTTGTATGCATCTATATTTTTATTATTTTTATACTTATATCATATCTGTGTCTATAAATGTTCATGGATACAGAGATGATTAATTTACTTTTCATGGGAAAATTAAATACTCAGAAAATATGTAGTTTGGGCTTAATATGGTTAAATTAGTAAATCTGATTGTAGTTAACAGTGGGTCCATAAATGAGGGTGTTGATAAAAATTCTCAATCATGGATTAAAGTGTCCTAAGGGAAATATTTAGATCACATGTTTAACTTACAAGAGTATAATGATCTCTTTAATCCATTAGCTTGTTTACAAGACAACACAACATTAATTACTGTCATTTTCCATTGCTTTCAAGTTCAAACCTGAGTCATGTGTGTGTGTGTGTTGTGTTAACTTATTTTTCTTCCTGTTTTAA
Source organism: Mastomys coucha (assembly GCF_008632895.1). Lineage (NCBI taxonomy): Eukaryota > Metazoa > Chordata > Mammalia > Rodentia > Muridae > Mastomys > Mastomys coucha. The sequence goes on along the minus strand of NW_022196912.1, from coordinate 78,836,605 downwards.
TATTTTACTATCAACATATATTTCCTCTAAGAAGAAGATGCTGGGACTCCTCCAGTTCTCACAGTCCTATCCAGAGGTCAGTGATCCTTTCCCTTGTGGATCAAACACAAGTGCTGGCACATGGTTCTGTGTAATCACAGCAGGAGGTAGATTTTAGGGCATGATGGAGATTCTGACTGTGATAACCAGACAACTTTTCACTTTGAGTGGAAGGCTGCAGTGAACCTCATTTTATTTATGTCCTTAAAACTTCTTTTTGTACGATCCTGAAATTTCTTATGTTGTAGAAAATTAGGAAGTATCACACGGTCACCAGTTAATCAGTCATCACACTCAGATCCACTGACCTTCTCAGTCACTGATTTCTCTTACTTCTTGAGTCTATGTTCTCTGGTCATGCTTTCACTGTATTTTTTTTTCCATATAGCACGTTGCCAGGAAACCTGCATTCACACACATGTACTCATGCATGCACTCAGGTATCCACACATGCACTCTCACTCACTTACCAATGCTCCTGTGTTCACAGACACAGAATCTCCCCAGTGACTGTGCACTGACATTTCACTCAGTGCTGCAGAAAATATCTAGAAGGTACATTTGTTTTGTTTGCAAGTTTATTTAAACATATCTGTAACTTTCTGAGTATATTCAATGAGGGCTAAGATGCCAGTGCTCCCTATGAGACACAGAATGTTCTCATTTCCTGATTTTTACTTAATCCTCAGCTGTGTCTTGCCCTAGTCATTTGAATATGCCATTTGGGCTCTTCTTTACTTCCTTATTTGTTTGTTTGCTTATTTGCTTTTTACATCCTAACCATAGTTTTCTCTCCCTCCTCTTCTGTCAGTCCCACATAGCCATCCACTCCTCCTTTTCTCTTCAGAAAAGGACAGACTTCCCATTATATCAACCAGGCATGGAATATCAAGTTAGAGTAAGAATAGACACCCCTCTCCTATTAATCCTGGACTAGGAAACCCAGTAGGAGAAAAGGGGCCCAAAAGTATGCAAAAGAGTAAGAAACATCCCTTGCTCAGGATGAGCATGAATGAGCCCTAAAAAATTGGTTCTATTGGTTTTCTTGTGGTGTCCTTGACCCCTCTGTCTCCTGTATTCTTTCCTCCCCATCTCCAACAGCAGTCTTCAAGCTCAGCCTAACGTTTAGCTATGGATCTCTGCATCTGTTTCCATTAGTTTCTGGGTGAAGCCTCTCTCATGACAGTTGAGCTAGGCACCAATGAGTGCCTAGCACTATGAATATAGCAGAATCATTTCATTGAGTTTTCCCCAGTCATCTTTGGGTTCTCTTCAAGGTCTCTGGGATACCCAGTCACTGATTCCTGGCATTGGAGGAAGTGCTGTGGGTTGGATTTCCTTTCATAGCATGTGTCTTCAGCTGGACCAGTCCCTGACTGGTGTGGAGTTCCTTATAAACTCATGTGTTTGAATGCTTGGCCCACATGAAGTGGCACTATTAGGTGTTATAGCCTTTTTGAAGCACGTGTGAACTTATTGGAAGAAGTGTATCCCTCTGGGAACAGGCTTTGAGGTCTTCTATGCTAAGGTATGGCCAGTGATACAGTCCAGCTCTACTGCATGCAGATCAAACTGTAGAATTCTGTACCATCAGCACCATGTCTGCTTGCACCCTAACACAATGATAATGGATGAATCTTCTGGAACTACAAGCCAAGTCCATTAAATATTTTCCTTTATAAGAGTTGTCTTGGTCATGGTGTCTTTTCACAGAAATGGAAAATCTAAGAGAGTTGGCCACTACCACAATTTTAGTTCCACCTTCACTTCAACACAAGGACAAATTATAGGTTAAAAGTTTTATGGCTGAGTTGCTGTTCCAATCCTTCCACTGGAAGTTTTTGCTATTTATAGGAGAAGGCCAGTTCAGGTTCTTTATTGCCATTGCTAGGAATCTTATCTAGAGTTATCATCATAGATTCCTGGTAGTTTCCATGGTCTTAGGTTTCTAGCTCTTACCTGAGATGCTCCCAACCCCACCCCTGATTTCGGTTATCTCTCCCCATAATGTCTTTCTCTATCCTCCACTAAGTGACTCCTCCTGTTCCCCTCCCAGCTTCCCCATACACACCCTTCTTTTTGTCCACCTGCAAACCTATTCTATTTCCCCTTTACAGTGAGATTCATGTGTTTGTTTTAAGCCCTCCTTGTTTCTTAGATTCTCTTAGTCTATTGTATCATGGTTGTTCTTTATGACTAATATTTAGTTAGAATAAGAGAACCCATTATCCAGCTCTGAGGAGTGTGGCTAGATTATGGCATTGAACAGTTTTGTTTTTCAGATCTGCCTCAAGTTTTAAGCTGGTATCAAGCTCTATCCAGAATAGTCTTAGCTAGTGGCTGAAAAACACTATAGTACAAGGGTCTGGCTACTTTTACACAATTCAGGACACTGTAGCTATGGATTTGTTGCCTTTGACTCCATGTTGGTCTGCAAAGAGTGCTGGGCTTACATTGTGAGTTTGATGATTCCTGACAGAGCCTACATCAGTTCTTTTCTTTACATAGATCTCATCCTCTTTAAACCTTGTAAGTTCCTAGCACTTTCTCTGAATGCTTTCCCAGAGTTGAAAATTCATCCAATCCACTATTGACTGTCCCTTCAGCTAATAAAACTTGATCTTTGCTTTTCTCATGGAGGTTCACCTTACCCCTCAAAATGAAAATTGACAGCTCCCTCCTTAGATTTATTCTTTCTTACACCTGACTGGACTTCATTTACATGTTACTCTCCAACACTTGGTCTTCCCAAGAGAAATCTCATCCTATTTGACTGCTTAACTTAAATGGTGAGAATTGTACCTGGCAGATTAATTCACTCACTTATTTAACTGTTTCAATTTAGAGTTTATTAAGTGACAGGCATTGTGCAGGTTCTGGAAATACAAATGTAGGTAGAAAAAAGAGTTTCTGTCTTTGTTTACTGAACATATGCATGAACTAAGTAATTACACACTGGTTTACCTTCAGTGCAGTGTTAAGGTTAAGAAAACAATTGACAGTGTTATGAGGATATGAAGCAGCATGAACATGATGATACTGTCGGGAAGGTTTATAAAAACCACTTTAAGAAAATGTTATATGCACATGATTCTGAAAGTTGAGGAGGAATTGATTTGTTATAATGACAAATATTTATTTTACTAATAAAGTAGTTTATGTTAGGAAATGACACTTCAGAGATAAGCATGAAATATTTTATTAATGATATCAAACTTCCCTTACCTTCTGTGACAAGTTACAGGTAATATTTCTCTTCTTGTAACTTGTATCTCTGGTACACACTTTAAATTCTATCTTCAAATATACATAAAAATACTTCTTTTCATTTGCATATATCTGCTTACAAATTGCAAGATACCACATGAGGATGTGAGGAGGCTGTATGTGTTCAGCAGAGCCTTAATCATATTTAGAAATCCAATTTTTTTTTATTTCATAGTCCTCAATTATCACTTATATTATTATCTTTTAACAGGGTTTATTCTTATACATATTATCTATGGTTCACAGACAAGAGTACAAAAAGATCAACAAGCTGAAGTTCCCAAGTGAGGACGCCTGAGTCCTACTTGGGAGGGAAAAGAAATCAATCACAAGTGGATAGGGAGGGACCTGGAAAGGAACGTGGATCTGGGGAGGGGGGCAGAGAATGGAAAGAGTTGACAGGGGTGTGGAGGGCTTAATCTGGTATTGGGTGATGGAAAAGGACTGAAGCCCTGAGGGCCAGCAGAAAGAATGCAAACAGACAAACTCAGGGCATAGGTTGGGGGGATCTTCCAGAATGCACCAGAGACCTGGGAGGTGAGAGACTTTCAGGACTCAAAGAGAGAGACCTTAGATGAAATGCCTGACATTTGTGACAGGGAACTGTATTACATGCAGAGCGCACATCCAGCATGAAGACAGGACATAAAATGAGGGATGGGGTTGCCATCCCAAAGTAAAACTCTGACCCATAATTGTTCCTCTCTGAAAGAATTACAGGGATAGAAATAAGAGGAGACTGAGGAAAAGAAGATCCAATGATAGGCCCAAATTTGGATCCAGCTCAAGAGGAGGTCCCAGTGCCTGACACTATTATATAGACTATGGAGCACTCACAAAACGAGACCTAGCATGACCACAGTCCAGAATACACAACATGTAGCTGAAAGAATCAGATGCAGATATTTGTACTCAACCAATGGACAGATGCAGCTGACCCCTGTTATTTAATTAGGGAAGACTGAAAGAAGCTGAGGAGAAGGGTGACCCTGTAGGAGGACCAGCAGTCTCAGTTAATCTGGACCCTCTAGATCTCTCAAAACACTGGACCACCAAGTAGGCAGCATACACCAGCTGATATGAGTCCTCCAACATACACACAGTAGAGGACTACTGGGCCTGTGTTTATTCAGAGATGATGAACCTAACCTTGAAGAGACTAGAGGCCCCAGAGAATTTAGAGGTCAGATGGACTAGGGGGTGGGGACATCCACATGGAGACAGAGGGTTGGGGAGGAAGTATGGGATGTGGAACAGTTGGATGGTTGACCGGGTGGGGGGAATAAAATATGGAGTATAAAAAATGAGTTAATTCATTAAAAAGATAAAAAATATATTAAGTAAAATATTCTTTGTAACTACTGTCAAGTATCAGTTTCATAGAAATAATCAGTAACTTTCTGATTAATCAAAAAGTGTGCAGAATTTGAAAATAGATAAATTTAAAAACATAAATGTGCTTACATATGTTCTTTGTTTAGAGGCTATTGTGAAGCCTACTGTTCCCTCCTTCCTTTCTCAGTCTGTCATTTGTACATAAGAAAGTCAATAATTGTATATTAATTTTGTATACTGCTATACTGCTAAAAGTGTTTATAAGTTGTAAACATTGTCTGGTAGAGTATTAGGGTTTTTTATGTATACAGTCATATATTCTGTAAATAAAGATACTTTAACTTCTGTTCTTATTTCCATTCCTTTGAGCTCTTTCATTTGCCTTATTTTCTTAGCTAAGAATTCAAGCACTATATTAAGAGAAAAAATGGAGAGAGTAGGTATTCTTGTCTTGTTCCTGATTTTAGTAAAAATAGAAGCCTACTACTATAAAAAGTTTCCAATTATGTACATATTTGAAAGAAATCTAAACACAGTTATCAAATAATAAAGAAGACAATGCCCACAACTAGACAGCTTAAGCCAACAACTAAAACCCCCAGTGGCAGTAATAGGTTACTTCTTGTTGAGTTGTTGGCCATATGGCACTATGAAGCCTGATAAATATCACAGTCTATTGAACAGTTTCGATTGCTCTCTATAACTTCATGGTCAGGCCCTATTGTCAAGGAGAGCACTTACTTATGTGATTGAACATAGAGAAATTGAGTTGTAGCACAACTAGAAACTTTCCCCTACTAAATAATATTCATAGTACTTAGAGGTACTCTGCATGATATTGGAAGAGAAAAACAGTAATCAATATCATCCAGCTACAAACCCTGTGACCTACAGTTGCAACCTGCCTATAAGACATACTATTGCAATAGTGACCCAAATGGAATGGGAATAACTAACCACTTTTTGGTTGGATTTAACACCTACTCCATGAGATAGAAACCCTACCAGACACTGAGAAGCAGGACTACAATATAGGTCATGGGCTAAGTGTAAAATCCATTACTATTATTCTGCTAAAGGAATCCAGCAATAGAACAATTCATAGTAATATCATGCTATGGACATAAATCAGGAACTTCTTACATCAGAGAAGATTCTTGCATTAGGTGATGGGAATGAATACAGAGACTCACAACTGAGCAATGTAAACCTATTTTGTAGCATGCTTAAATTAATAAAATACATTGTTATTAAAATAAATTCATGGTTACATTAGATGTCATTTTAAAACCTCCATCACCAAGGGTAAGTTGCCTATGCAAAAGAGGAGAAAGAAAGATTGTAAAAGCCAGAGGAGATAGATGACTTTAAGGAAACAATGTCTTTTAGACACAAGGTACATATGAATACACAGAAACTGAGGTAGCATGCTCAGAGCCTTCAAAGATTTAATCCTGACATGGTCCAAACACTGAGAGGGGGCAATGGAAGTTATCTACAACTGATGGCTACAGCAAATCAAAAATCAATTTTCTTCAAAAGAGTGTTGCTGGGCATATCGCCCATACTACATGGTAGGCACCACACCCAGAAGTAGTTGCCTAATACAAAATTTAATTCAATAGTATTCTGCTGACTTTCTGTTTCATTAATGCTTTTTGGGGGGGTAATTTTGCTCTTAATTGTTTCTTTTCCTATTCATTTTGATTGTTGTTTTTGAATTTTGGTTTTTGTTGTTGTTGTTGTTGTCTTGTGATTTTTGTTGTTACTTTGACATATGTTTCTTCCCACCTGGGTTTTTTTGTTTGTTTCTTTGTTTTGAGAGAAGAGAGCACATAAAATTAGGAGGGTTAGGAGGTACGGAGAATCTGGAAGTAATTGAAGCAGGGAAACATATAAAATATATTGTATAATAATTTTTCAATATTAAATATTGTTCTTGGTGCTAGAGAATTGGCTTCAACAGTTAAGTACACTTATTGCTCTTACAGAGGAATCAGGTTCAGTTACCAGAACCCATAAAGTGGCCAACAATGCTCTGGAATTCTAAATTATCTGGCAACCTCTTCTGGCCTTTGTGGTCATTGTGTACCTGTCATAAACTTATGTAAATGCAGTTAAAACACTCACATGTATATATATATATATATACATGTGTGTGTATATTTATATATACATATATGTACACACATATATAGATAGATAGATAGATAGATAGATAGATGGATAGATAGATAGATAGATGGTTTTATTTTTTTTTCTTAGAAAACAGGGAATACAGATTTCTAACAAGCTCTCTAATTTTTTATTCTATCACTATGTTGCTGGTCCAATGTAGACACAATCTTTGTCTATTGTTTCCATTTTCATTTTACTCCTTCTGCCTCATTAGGTCTGCAGTAGAGAAAAGGCTAGCACAAAATAAAGCTTAGATCAATCATTCATTCCTTCATAGGCCAGAGAAAGCAAAATCAATCACTGTCCATTCAAGTGGTTCTCAGCTATTGACTTTAAATTTTCTTTAGCTGAGGCCACTGTACTGTTAATTGCATAGAAGTTTCATGTTTTTGCTTCAGCATATTCCATAGTTATCTTTAGAGAACGCATACAACTACACCTTTGTTAATTTCTTATGTGGATTGATGAGTGTCAAATATTTAACCTGTGATTAAAAGCATGAAAATAATACTATTAGCAGTTACAAAAACTTTTATATAGAAACCCAGCTAGTTTGCTTTGGAATGAAGAACTTTCAGTTTTAAACCCCACTGCATATAGATTTCTCTGAGAAAACTTTCTGTGTTACCTATTAATAACTCCTTGTAATGGAAAGTTGGCTAAAATTATGGATAAAATTATTTTTAAATATAAAAAGAACTTGTGTTAAAACATATTTCAAAAACATTTTCCTATACACACAAGGAATAAATCTAGCAGTTGAGAGCCTTATTATAATAGTATTAATCATATGAGCAATCATGCATATCTTCTTTTATGCTTGTGATAGGCATCAGATATTATGAGTAAGTGTGGTGCTTTTGAATATCAAATTTTTTCTTCTAGACACATCCTTTACTTAGAATCAGATTATTGACAATTTCCCTAATCTAGATAGGAGTATAATATATAATTATAATTATATAATCTGATAAGACTGTTCAATATTTGTCTATAATGCTAGAGTCCCACATGTTAGAAACATGATATATTTAGAGTTAGAGTCTGTCACCACAAAGAAAAAAAGATGAGTCATCTGTACATTACATATTTGCTGAATGAGTGCTAAGTCCTTGGAGATTGCTTGCATGTGCTCTAATCATTCCCTTCTTTCTGTCATATAAGATTCTGGAGACATTCTTGCTTGTCATTGGCTGCCCTGCATAGCCTTAATGAGCTCCAGAATTGTGAAGATTGCTTCACTACCGCATCTCTTGTGATTTCTTTTCTCTACTTTCCCTGCTTATAAACTTTTCATATTTTACTGGTTCTACTAATACTTGACCAAGTGTATTAAGCAAATTATATCTAAACAAATAATATGTAACAAATATTGCAAATACTTATAATAAACTATTCATACATCCTAAAAATACTGTTAAGGTGTAGTTTATATATTTTAAAATTGTGATTGTACCCAATATTTGAGACATTGTATATATATATATATATAT
>NW_022196912.1:78795750-78828283 GCF_008632895.1 Mastomys coucha | reverse complement strand
TATATATATATATATATATGCATATATGTGTGTGTATATATGTATATATATTTCAAGCAGAATGAAATAATACAGTGAGCAAGCAGAGAATATGAAAAAAATGACAGAAATAGATAGAGGATAGGAGAGACAGGTTGATTTTCTTAGTACTATAAACCAGGAGTCAGTGCACAGATTGGATATAAAATCTGGATTCCTTTTATATATGTGATTGTTATAGATGTTTAACACTAAAATCCAAGGAAATGTATCACTAACAATAGAAGCAAATAACTAAAATGAGGTAGTTGCCTTAATTCCATTAGCCAAGAGACACTACTGATGACAAATTGTACATGTTAAAATCAGAGACATAAAAAAATCCTGTTCCTGAAAATATCACCTAATAACAATTATGTTTTAGTTAGGCATTAAGGCATCCAATATACATTAGCTATTTAACTTAAAAATTGAGACAGCTTAGTAGGTAAGTACTTGCCACACACATTTGATAACCTTAATTCTGATCCCTGTAGCCCACATAAAACAGCATGTAGTGGTGAAAGTTGTAACTCTGAGGTTCCCACAACAGAGTGGGTAGTAGACACTGCCAAGAAGTTCAGGGTCCCCCTACCCTAGCATGCAAAACAAAATGATTTTCTTAAACAAGATAGAAAGTGGGACTTTGAAAGATATATTCTTGTATCCACATGCACCTAGTTTGTCTACACTCAGACACTTTATAAACACACATGCAAGCACACACATGGATACACACACACACACAGCACTTTTAGTGTAGTTTTGAAACAATACTGGATTTTGATTCTGTCAAAAAGCCACAAGAGATTACTCTTGAAAATCAAGTTAAAGCTGTCATAAGTTCGAATCTAGGAAGGAACAAGTTGTATCAAAGGAAAAGATGATGGAAAGAGTTTGCAGGAATTTGAAGTCTGATTTGACAGGAATCTTTGCAGGTTTCATATCAAATGAAAAATGACTAATGAAACAGGTCAATCAGTAATATTTATAATCATAAGAATAAACATCACATTGCTTTATAATGACTCAGTAGTTTCATATCCTTAAGGTAATGGGGAATTGGTAACTGGGAGTAGCCACTAGAAAGTCACATATACCAGGAAAGTAAGTCTCCAGGAGCCAATAGAATGACATTAGCTGAAATAGCCAAAGGGGAAAGAGAACCTGCAGAGACAATATCCAGAGGTTAGGCACAACCCCCGATTGAGGGACGGGGACACTTACCCATCTCAATATTTTAACCCAGAATTGCTCTTATATAAAGGAAATGCAGGGACAGAGTGGAGCAGAGATTGAAGCAAAGACTATTCAGACTGCCCCATATAGGGATCCATCACATCTGCAGTCATCAAAGCCAGGCACTATTGTTGATGCCAAGAAGCACTTGCTGACAGGACCCTGGTATAGCTGTCCCCTGAGAGGCTCTGGCATAGCCTGACCAATACATATGCTGATGCTCACAAACCCCCAGACTGAGCACAGAAACCACAATGGAGGAGTTAGGGAAAGGACTGAAGAAGCTGAACAAGTTTGCAACCCCATAGGAAGAACAACAAAGTAAACCAATCAGAACCCTAGAGCTACCAGGGAGTAAACCACCAACCAAAGAGTACACATGTAGGGACCCATGGCTTTAGCTGCATATGTAGCAGAGCATATGTAGCCTTATCTGGTATCAATGGTGGGGAGGATTTTGGTTCTGTAGAGGCTTGGTGACCCAGCATAGGGAACGTTAGGGCGGTGAGATGGGAGTGGGTGGAGGGGTGTGGGAGTACCCTCATAAATGCAGAAAGGAAGGAAAGGGGGATGGGGATAGGCTTTGTGGAGGTGAAACCAGGAAGGGTGATAACATTTGAAATGTAAATAAATAAAATAGTCAATAAAAGTTTTTAAAAAGAAATTAAAATAGAAAACTAAATATAAACCCAATAATGTAATGTTTATATGTTGTACTTCATTATTGGCTACTATGACTTTTTTTATCAATGAGCTTTTACAACTGCAAGCAACTGGAAGAGAAAAATCACTTCTCCAATGGAGTAACACTTGGTACACCAACCACTGCCCATCACAGGAATATGCTCAGGAATAGTTGACCAATACAATGTACCTCCATGTTATATATTGTTTTATTTTCTTTATGTATGATATTAATTGAAGTAAAATTGCATCAATCCTCACTTTTGTCCCTTTAACTCCTCCCAGAACTATTATTAACTCTTCCGATGTTTATCACACACATATGTATATTGTGTATGTACAAATATGTAAGTATACCCTTTTGAGTCTGTTTTTCTTGTTTGTGTGTATATGGTTTCAGGGCTGACCATTTTGCATTGGAATAATTATCAAGTGAACTTTTTCCTGGGAGAAGATAACTCTTCTCCCAGCATTTATTAGCTGGATATAATTCATTTTTTAGGATTGGGAACCCATGAAATTTCCTTCCTTCCATGTTAATATGTCCATTTTTATAACTATTGCTAAGTTCTTGTTTACACAGCCATTTCTAAAAAATACTGCTTCATAGTAGACTTCCTGGTGTTCTGGCTTTTAGAATGTTCATACCCCTAATCCATGATGTCACCTGAGCCACAGATGCATGAACTATGATATAGATATAAGATATCTCTTATCATAAACCTATAGTGATTAGTAATTTAATAACCACCCATTTTATTCTATGACTACAAAGGAACTTTTACTTAAAAAATTATTTTATTTTCTGAATTTTCAGAAAGAACACAATATTGCTATGACAAGAGAATGTTTCTTGCTTTCAAACAGCAAAAGGTGTGTAATGGGTTTTTATAACTTCTGGATATTCATAATTGTTTTGTGATTTCTCCCTCATCGCACGTATCTAAATGCAAAAATTAGAATAATTTCTACTCTGTTTGAAGTGCAGTTCCTCTTGACTTTACATTTTATATGGTCCTATTTATAGCTCATGAATTTCCTCAAAACCAGCTGTTATGTAATCAACATGTTTCTCAGGTATCTTACTGAAATAGCTTTGCTTAATCACAAGAAGGGATTAGTGTAGTAAACACCTCTAGCACTGTGCAATCAAAAGTTGTTACACTGAATAGAGTACAAGTCATAGTCCAGCCAATGTACTAGAAAATATGTGACATGGATGAGATTTTTCCTTTTTAAATTTATTTTACCCATTATTTACCTAAATTCAACATAATGGTACAAATTTAAGAAATGAATATTTCCCCATCATGTGTCAACTTCTTCAGAACAATGAGATACATTTACTCTTGTTTTTTTTTACTGTTTTTCTCTTTTAAGTAAAATACTAAATCAAAATGTAATTAAAAGTATTTTTATTAAAAATAAATTACCCACTGCAGTTTATGTGCATTTGTGCCTTACCCATGTCTAGAAGTCTAATCTTCAAGTTTAAAGAACACTGATACATATTTTGGTACTTAATATTTTATGTCAATTCTAAAATTTTGCTTCTGAGAACGTTAGTTAGACACATAAAACAAAGTGAGTTTTGCCTGTGAGCTGGCTCAGTTGGTGGAGGCAAATCTGATGACCTGAGTTTGATTCTCAATTTCCTGAATGGTAGGTACTGATGACCTGAGTTTGATCCTTAGTTTCCTGAATGATAGGTAAAAAAGACTTTTGTGAACTCTCCACAGGTACCATCACCTGTGGTTTGTTTGTATAAACACACACACACACACACACACACACACACACACACATACACACAAACTATATTTTCCTCCTGATGTCATAAGCTGTGTCTGTCTAGTTCATGCTTCTAGCATTGCAATGTTAAAGTGCAGACATATTACAGTTTTTACCTTAGTTAAACTAATTGGATAGAAAATACAATTGTAAGCTTGTTAGTACATCATTAATTGTTTATATTTTAGTTTTTTGTTCATATATACTTGTTTTCTTATATAATAAAATCAAACTTCACACTTTTATAATAATACTGAAGCCTAAGTAAAGAAAATAAGATTTGATATATTAAAAATCTATGAAGATAATTTTACCATATTATTGTTGGTTAATACAGTTCCTGAAAGTCTCCTTATTTGACTATCTCACTGCTTGACCAGCCTGAACTTTACACCAGAATGTTCTGGTGAATTTTTCTCTCACTTGATACTACTTATCAAACTTCTTCTAATCCATGACTACTTTGTTCTAAAATTCTCAATTATTATGATCTTTTTAAACTTCTTGCCTTTGGTGTTAGTTATGTTTTGCTGTTCTATCATTCCCTTTATAGCCCATTTATATTTATCACTGTACTTTGTCTACTTAAACTACCAGTAAAGCCTTTTGAAAATCTATTTGGAATCATACTATGATCAATGATTCCTAAAATGCTTACATATACAGATATGAAACCTTTAAGTGACATTATATTATTGCAGAAAGATAATACCTCAACTAGAGTCCAAATGTTAGTACATAAATCTATGAATAATCAAGGATTACCGACCCCAATTGGAAATCTTGGCCAGTTGGGTCTCATAGAGTTTCCAACATTATAAACCATTGCCCTTGTTCTTGGTTATCTTCTGTATTATGATTGTAAGACTATTGTTGAATGCACCACGTAACTCAGTCATTACACACGAACCTATCTTTAAGATACTTATCTGAATGCTTCCTCTCTACTAGCTAACTTTCATATTATTAGTAAGTACTACACATGCTACAGGAAAAGAAAAGCAAAAATCATCTGTCTTACAAGGCTGCTAACTCTGTGTTACAATAATAACTATTCTGTCAAGATTTTAAAGGATGATATGAATATTGCAGAGGTAAGAAAGCATATTCTAGTATGATTTAATACTCTTTACAGGACAGAACCCAGACATGGCACCTTTATTGAGGCCAAGAACCTAAAGGAGAAATTAGTACTTTATTCTGCTAAATAAACATAATATCTATAAGACACCTAATAAGTTATTGCTCTATTCATAGCTGAGGGTATCTATCAAGCCTCATCTGATAAGCTTCTTTTTTCAGTAGATATCAAGTTAAAATGGGAACAAACAAGGCGATATTATGCAGACATTGGAGTGCTCAGTCATAAATGGAGCAACCATAACACAAGCCTCCCTTGATGCCCAGGACTCTTCACAAAAGAGGAGGTGGGATGATTGTGAGAAGAAGAATGGTACACAATTTCAGAAAATGTTTCCAGAACACGTAATCGGATATATGAACTCACAACTATTGTGCCTGCATTCTTAAGACCTACATAAGTGAAAATAAGACATATACTAACATGGAGCGTGGGATGTGGAAAGTCTTACCTCAAGCTGAGGAGCTACTGACATTTGATAGCGACTGGGAGATAGAATGGCATCTCGTAGGCTGATTTTGCTCTAGTGTAGGTCTGAAAATAAGAATATTTAAGTAACACAATATAGAGCCTATGGGATTAAACAAAACTAAGCAAAAGACAGATCATGAAATTGAGAATTTAAGGGGGTGTAAATAGAGCTTGGAGAAGTTTGGGGAAGGATGGCTATAATCAAAGCACACTCTAAAATTCTTAAAGAATTAGCAAAAATATTTTGAATCTATTAAAATGCCCATCTATGTCAAAGTCCACTTAATTTTTATTAATAGTTAATCTGCTTCTTTTTCAGAGATACTGATAAGACTCAGCCAATTGTTTTTACATCTGTGGCAAAAAGATGAAGATGATGATAATGATGATAAAGAAGAAAATGCTTTATAATATTCAGGTGGTAACTTATTTTCATAGACATTATCTGATTAAATAATTCCATTTTCAACTTGTGATAAACAGATTTTACAAATGATGACACTTCTTTAATAAAATTAACGCTATTAAAAATACTGGATTTGCACTTACTCTGTTACTTCTATGTTTCTCTAGCCATTGATCCAGTCATTTGTTTTTGTCTTATTAGATCTTCTTGCCATAGGATATCATATACAACAATCTCAGTTTTTAAAAATAAATTTAAATAAAAGAAAAATAACAGAAGACCACGCAGAATCATATTATTTTTAGCAAGATTTTGAGCAAAATGATTATTTGAAGTTGTCACCTGTTTCTACTTCAGCATGGTTACAAATGAAAATCTAATTTATTCTCTTTTTTCCTTACAACTTATGATTTTTCCCGAATTCATCAAGGGAGGGTCATGGCAAACCTTCTACTGTACTCTTCAAAATGGCACTACTGATTTGCCTTCATAAAATATTCTCTTTTCTTAAAATTCTTAAAAGGATTGTCTTTAAAATATACTTAAAATGCATCTTGGCTTCTAAAACTTCATCTTTTCAATCATGATCAGAACAACTGAGACTATCTGATTGCTAGCTTTATAAAACCTCTACAGAGTACCCTAAATTTCCTTATACAAGGTGCAAGTGCATATAGAATGAGATAGAAATTTTATTTAATGAGCTAACTAACTAACTAGCTAACCAACTATGTGTGTGTGCATGTAGAAGAGCATGTGTGTCCGTGTGTGTTTGTATGTGTGTGTGTGTGTGTGTGTGTGTGTGTGTGTGTTTATTTGTGTGTTAACTTAGACCTTAAAGTCTAGCACATAGGAGACAGAGGCGGGTGGATCAATGTGAGTTAAGGCTGACTTGGTCTACACTGCAAACTACAAATTTCCATGCTAAAACAGAATACACAATGAGACCTTGTCTCAAACAAAACTACAAAACAAGACAACAAAATGAAGAAAGAAAGAAAGAAAGAAAGAAAGAAAGAAAGAAAGAAAGAAAGAAAGAAAGAAAGAAAGAAAGAAAGGAAGGAAGAAGAAAGAAGAGAGGAGGAAAAGAATCTATCTTATGAAACATCCCTTCAGAAAAGTATAAAAATGAAGGATTGGATAATTAATTGATCTAGATTAGGACACAGCAAATTTGTATCATATATGTGTTGAAAACTAACTGGTGCATTTTACAATGAAGAGAAAAGGATTATGGCTCCATCTGCAACTCTTCTGTTTGTTCTTTTTATAATTACTTCCCTGTTCTATGTAACACTAACAACCATGGTCATTAAGTAACTCTGTTAAAGGCCCAGCCCTCTTCATTGCATGTTTTATATTAAACTGTTTAGCAATGTTTGAATGACATTCTGCAGTAGTGTTCAAATTTGGTTCGATTTGCAGTCCAGACTTTGATGTAAGAATAGTTCTAAGTTTTTAACATTTTTAAACATTTTTCTTTTTGTGTTTGTTGTGTTGTGCCTGCATATACATAAGTGCATGTTCACTACTTATGTGTATGTTTTTCTCAAACATCAGAAGAGATTATCAAGTGCCCTAGAACTAGAGTTATAGACACTTGAAAATCACCATATGGTTTTCTAGTTCCAAACTCCAGTCCTCTGTAATAGCAGCCACTGCTCTTGAGCACTGACCCATCTCTACAGGCAATACATTTATCACTTTCTTTGAGCATGCATTAAGACAGAATCCACCTGTCTTAGGAAATATTTCTATGTGGTTAGAAGAAAGAAAAATAAATGTTTAAAAATAGAGCTATTTAAGCAAAACATTTATGGACTGTGGCTAACAAGGAAAGTAAGACAGTATTGAGTGAAGTTGGAGCCAGTCCTTAGTTTAAAATAGTTCCCTGGTGCTGGGCAGGTAACAGAGACAGTTCTCTTTTGGACTACACAGGATTCCTTGGAGTTCATCCTCAGGACTACAACAAAAATACAACAAAAAACCAGGGACTCTGAAAATAAAGCCAGCCTCTGCTGTGGCTCTCAATGCTACGCACACTCGTCTATTCCAGTCACATCCAAAATATCGGGGATAAAATCCTGATAAAGGATAAGAGGCAATAAGACCCCAAAAGGGGTTCTGTGCATCCTGGATTTCAGACCAGTCGCTGGTATCCCCTAACTCAGACATCAGCCCTGCTTGCTGTATGCTACTTAAGCCTGTTTTTCACTAGCACGAAGGACTGGGAGAAGAAGAAAGACTTGGACTCGCATGCAGGACTAGCACTAGAACTTAGATGGGCTAGGACTCAGATTCATGCAATCCGCATTCTCCCGGGCCCAGAGTGCTTGGGCCCGGGGGATGCAGTACCAGTTCAGAGGAGATAGCTGTTGCTTTAGATCCAGTATGTTTCAGATAGCCTCAGATGTACCTCAACTATTGAGCTGTCAGATTTATCATCTCTCTTTTGCAATGACTGTAAAAGTCTGATGCCATTTCTAAGAAATACACTTAGATCTTATACTTCATGTGCTGTCTCTGCCATCATTTCTTTGCCTACGCTTTGTAGACCTGACTAGGACCCCCGTTTCTCCTGCGGGTGGAGGGAGACCCAGATCGGCCGGCCCATGGCCTATCAAAAAGAGCCCACCTAGTTTTGCCATCTACTCCAAAATTCTGGAATACTAGACAATTCTTCAAGTATACTTCTCTGAAACTGGTAGTCTCAGCTTATGTATTGCTTGTCTCATTTAGAACCTCTAAGGATTTCTCACTGAAGAAAAAATTAGAGAAGCATTCTAATCCTTCTTATTTTTTAAATCTAGATTTTATACTATCATAGATGGAAATTCTTTGAATCAAATTATAATTTTAAGAGACAAATCCATCATTTCATTTTATTATATCTGAAGCTATAAGACTAGCACAGACATTTGTGACCTGATAGTATTTTTAAGGCAACAATTTCCAGAAAAGTCTAGCAACATTGGAAGTCTTTCAAGATCCCTTTATTCTTTATCTCTACTAGCAGATATCATGAATTATATACAAATAATTATAGAATTCATAGACAAATATCTGTGCTTGTATCAGTTTGATAACCATTATTAAGTTTTCTCATCATTAGTTTCTCCACATTCCAAATTCCAGTGCCTTCAAAAGTAAAATCACCATTTACCCACTATACATTCCTGAAAATGATAAGAAATTAAAAATAAGGTCATGCCCAGCTCAATAATACAGCAGGCTTCTTTTTACAACAGGTATTTATTTGGTTCTTTGTTTATATGTGAATCTATATGTATGTGGGTATGCCTGCTCTTCATTTCCCCATGCTTATGCCTCAAATACTTTACTCATTCAATTCAAATTGTCTGCTCCTCAACCTACAGTAGTATATTCAAAAGCTAAAATAACTTCAAAATGTGTAGTTTGTGACAAATAAACTATATGTTTTCTTTTCTCAAATTTGCAGAAGGGACAAAGTTAGACAGGTCATTTTGTACTTCCTTACTGTTTTGCATGTAATCATGTTTAATATATTCAAAGAACCAAAAAGACTTCAACAATCACAACAGTTATAATGCTAAAAAAGTTATAATGCTAAAAATTTTTTCCACTATTGGGCTGTTTTCTCACAATCATGAAGAATGAATTGTGTGATAAACCAAACAGAACCCCTGAGCTCCCAAGGACTAAACTACCAACCAAAGAGTACACATGGAGGGATCCATAGCTCCAGCTGCATGTGAACAAGAGGATGGCCTTGTCAGACATCAAAGGTTGGAGAGAGGCCCTTGGTCCTGTGAAAGCTCAATTCCCCCAGGGTAGGGGAATGCCAAGGAAGGGAGGCAGGAGTGGGTGGGTAGGGGAGCACTCTCATAGAAGCATGGGGAGGGAATTTGGGATAGGGAGTTTTCAGAGGGGAAATCAGGAAAGGGAATAACATTTGAATGTAGATAAACAAAATATTCAATGTTAGAAAAACATACTATTGCCAACATACATGAAGAACTCTCTCCTGAAGGTACTTGAACATCTTATTCCATTTCTACTGTATTCAAAATAGCTAGAAAATGTAAACAGCATAGATTTCTATCAAAAGATAATGAACATATGGTACACTTACAGACTAGAATTTTATTCAGTTATAAACATGATTACAACAGATAGTCAATTTAGGAAAATGGATAGAACAGAAAACAACTATACTAAATGATGTTGCATACAACCAGATAAAAGCCACATGATCTCTCTTATACGTGATTCCTACCTATGATTTGTTAGGGTTTTTTTGTGTGCTTAACTTGTAGGATTTGTAGAATACGGAATAGAAGAAAGATGGCATTGGGGATGAGCTAAAGAGATCAACAAAAGTGGAATAATAGAACAAAAGATATTTGAAGAAAAATAGTAAGAAAGTAGAGGAGAGATCTAAAGGGTAAGGGGCAAAGGAAGGTAGAGCAGAGGAGGGGCTGTTACTTTACACAAATGTGTGCTGGGATATGTTTCTACAGAAAACTATAGATTATTAAACAAAATCCCAGTGCCAACATGGGATGACTCATCTTTATTAAAGATAGATCATAGACTTCCCAATCCTCAGAAATTCATCCAAAAAAAGGGGGAAAGAAAGAAAAAAAGAAAGAGAGAGAGAAAGAAAGGAAGGAAAGAAGGATGGAAGGAAGCAAGACAGACAGACAGACAGATATTTGCTCTGGCATTTGATTTATGTTTCTGGTAAATTCCTGTTGTTGAGAGCATTAAACACAGTAATCACAGAACATAGAAATAATTAAACTGGTGCTGACATGAAAACATTTCCCCTACAGGCTAGCTTTTTTTTTTATTAGATGTTTTCATTATTTACAATATCTCCTTTCCCAGGTTCCCCTCCAAAAGAAAAAAGAAAAAGAAATTTAAGAAGAAAAAAGATAAAATAAAAAAAAACAAAACTAAAACAATCCCCTGTTCCCTCCCCCCTCTGCCTGTTCACCACCCCACCCTCTCCCAATACCTGGCCCTGGCATTTCCCTACACTGGGGCAGAGAACCTTCACAGGGCCAAGGCCCTCTCCTCCCATTGATGATCAACTTGGCCATCCTCTGCTCTACACATGCTGCTGGAGCCATGAGTCCCACCATGTGAACTTTTTGGTTGGAGTTTTAGTCCCTGGGAGCTCTGACGGTACTAGTTAGTTCATATTGATGTTTGTGCTAACTGGCTGCAAACCATTCAACTCCTTAGGTCCTTTCTCTAGCTCCTTCATTGGGGACCCTGTAATCAGTCCAATGGATGGCTGTGAGCCTCTACTTCTGTATTAGTTGGATAGTGTCAGAGCCTCTCCAGAGACACCTATATCAGGCTCCTGTCAGCCAGCACTTGCTGATATCCACAATACTATCTGGATTTGATGACTAAATATGGGAAGGAGTACCAGGTAGAGCAGTCTCTGGATTGTCCTTCCTTCAGTCTCTGCTCCATAGTTTGTCTCTGAAAATCCTTCCATGGGTATTTTGTTCCCCCTTTAAAGAAGGAACGAAGTATCCACTCTTTGGTCTTCCTTCTTCTTGAGTTTCTTGTGGTTTGTGGACTGTACTTTATGTATTTTGATCTTCTAGACTAACATCCACTTCTCAGAGAATGCAAGAATTCTCAACTGATAAATACTGAATGGTTGAGAAGCACCTAAAGAAATGTTCAACATCCTTAGTCATCAGGGAAATGCAAATCAAAACAACCCTGAAATTCCACCTCACACCAGTCAGAATGGCTATGATAAAAAACTTAGGTGACAACAGATGCTGGCGAGGTTGTGGAGAAAGAGGAACATTCCTTCATTGGTGGTGGAATTGCAAGCTGGTACAACCACTCTGGAAATCAGTTTGGCGGTTCCTCTGGAAATTGGACATAGTACTACCAGAGGTCCCAGCTATACCACTCCTGGGCATATACCCAGAAGATGCTCTAACATGTAATAAGGACATATGCTCCACCATGTTCATAGCAGCCTTATTTATAATAGCCAGAACCTGGAAACAACCCAGAAGTCCTTCAACAGAGGAGTGGATACAGAAATTGTGGTACATCTACACAATGGAGTACTACTCAGCTATTAAAAACAATGAATTTATGAAATTCTTGGGGAAACGGATAGACCTGGAGAATATCATCCTGAGTGAAGTAACCCAACCACAAAAGAACACACATGGTAGGCTAGCTTTTATAATGCTGAATAAAGTGCTATGGAAGTTATGCGGAAGACATGGTACCATGTGAACTTTAAAATGAATTGTCAAGCAAGATATGCATATTAGGTCAAAAATGGGTACAAGTTCACTAATAGTTTTCTGACTGAGTTGAAAATCTGTTTCACAGCATGCAACTTACGGATATCACTGTAAATTTGTGCAGGATCCTCCAAAAGCTGGGGTGTTACGACTCCTATGAGAGCACCTATTACTATTATTTAGCTCAATAGAGAGAGTAACAAACTACCTTTCAAATATGTCTGTTATTCCCATTGATTAGAGTAATTTTACCCTTTATCAGAGAATAATTTTTGGTGACTGTGCTTTTAGCCAAAAAATGTAATGTCTACATTACATCCCCTAACACTTCACAGCTTGGAACGTACCAATATATATATATATATATATATATATATATATATATATATATTGCAAGAACTGAAGGGCAAGGAGGATTGCTACAAAATAGTGTTTTCTTTAATTAGAAGGGCTACTGTACCAATGGACTCATCGCAGCTGTATTTGTCTTCACAAGACCTGTATAATACAAACTAAGTCAATATTTCAGTTTGCATAAAGTAATGACTGGTGCTTTCCACCTCTAGCTGAAGAGCAATTGGTAGTTGATAGCTGGGTAAGGAAGTGTTACCTTTGATCCCCAGAGCAAACCTCTGGTCTGCTACCCATGTTCCAAAATCTACTCAATACAGGCAATCCTAATCAGACAGAATGTGTTATAAATAAGATCAATGGACATCAATTTAGGAGGTATGTATAAAGTTAAAAGAATATAGAAGGAATTTGGGAGAACAGTGAACATGGATATGATAAAAGTATATTATGTAGATAGATGTATGAAATTCTCAAGGACTCAGTATGTTAAAGAAGAGTAAAGTACAAGAACAGTAAAAAATGAGTAAAGGGTATTTGTTAAGCAGGGGTGAAAACTCTCAGGAGCTGAGAAAGGATCTGGAGGTGGGTTTCTAATGAAGATCCTGTGTCTTGTTAGCAGGTGTAAAAGGTTTGCTGGTACTGTGATTTGCTTGTGAGTATGCAAACTAGGTGCAAGATAAAGATCAATTAAAAAGGGACCTATTAACCTAGGATAGGTTCTCAATTATGACTGTAGCATCTTGTCCCACTTCTTTTGATGTTATGGTAGATGTGGGGAAATGAGATAAGGGCTTTGTTGTCTCAAGAGTTATAGTTTAGCATGAAATAGACCTTCCTACCATGTAACAACAGACACATGAACACACACACACACACACACACACACTCACAAATAAGACTTATGTCCCGAAACAGAGGAAGCAGCACATTTAGTTCTTAACCATAAGACCAATACAGTTTTAAAAATGGATAAATTGAGGCATCAAAAGTAAGATGACAAGTAAACTAGTGACTAAGGTTATATAAAGTTCTTGGCATTTCTCCAATCTCTACTGGGAGTGACAAAAGCTCCACATTTGAGGGTTCCCTGTGAGTTTTCTCCAGAATAACATTGTATTAAACTCTTTTATAATTCTATTATTTTCATATCCAGAGACTAGGATAAAGGAGGCTAAGGATATAGTGTTACATGGTCCCACACACTTTCACTAGTTTGTCACCTAAGAACTTTATAAGGTTATAATGGTTAAGAGGGTTTCACCATTGCTCCAGATGGATAAAGAAAAGAGAACACTCACCATATAGAGATCAGAGATATCTCTTGCTTTATCCGAATAATTTTACCAATGCCTTTTTTTTTTTTTTTTTTGATATCTCAACCAAAAAAGTAACAGATAAAGTGAAAAGCACTTCAAAAGTCATGGCCATGGGAACAGACCATAGCCATTTCCCAACCATATGAATAGAGAATGTTTCTTCCCATCAGTTAACTATAACCTTCATAGCCTCTAGAAGAGCAATGGTAGATTGTAATTGAAACAGATACAGATGAAAACTGTTTATGTTCAAAAGCTGTTAGATAATTCCCACATAAACAGGAGACAAAGAAACATATTAGAGGATTTTAAAACATCTGTCATGTAATGTTAAGTAAATTTTAAACACTGCCCAACTCAGCCATTTTTAATATAAATAATTATAGAAAAGTTCTACTTCTCAAAGCTTTTTGTATTCAATGACATTTCTGTTCCAGCAAACATTGCAAAGTATGCCAGAAGTCAAGAGAAAGCATGCTGAACATGCCAAGCTACCATAACTACAAAGTATTGATATGACACTGGATTAGGAATAGTCACATGATAATTTAAAAATCATTTGAGTATACAGAAATCCATAGTGTGAAAATGAATCCACATACAGGAAAGTAATACACATATGTTAATAATAAAATTATTTAAAGACACTTGAGAGAGTATATTCTGGAGCTTTAAAATGCAAAAGAACAATGAATGATAACTAAATATGGATCAGTAGAAAATTAAAAATTTTGAAAACAGATGAAATGAAAAATCCCACATGGAAATTCTAAATATGAAAATCTTATGAAAGTGAATGAAAGCTGAGGATATAGTTTAATTAGTAGAGTACTAACCTCACATTGTGAAGCCCAGAATTCTACTTCTATAATAATAAAGATAGATATTAAATGGTAATGGTGAGGCTTAGTTTCAAAGAGCTTGCCAGGCATACACTAGTGAAGTTGAGCTAAATTTCTATCAGGCATGGTAGTACATAATTTAGTTCTTGTACTTAGGAGTTATTTGCAGAGGGATCATCAGTTCAAATGTATCAAGGTATCTTCAGCTACACAGTAAGATCAAGACCTGTAGGGATATATGAGACTATATCATCAAATGAAAAAATACACAAAAAACAAGTAGATCAGGACTTTTATGGAATTAAGCAGTATATAACCCAGTGTGGTAGCATACGCATATGAGGAGGATCATTACCTTGAGACAAGCCTGAGTTGACTAGATAAATATTTTCTTAAAATAGCTACATTCTGAAGAGGAAGGGCTTTGAAGAACCAAGGAGTGTAGAGAGGGGAAAGTAAGGAGAGGAAAGGAAAGGAAAGCAAAGGATGGAAAGTTAAACATAAATCTAAACTGGGACACTAATAGAGAAGCAAGACATACCAAGAAGGAAAAATAAACAAACATGAACTTTTGAAATTGAAGAGTACAAAATATGGGTTTAAGAAACTCCAGGGAAAAAAACAGCAATAAATAAAAACAAAGCCACCACCACTAATAAAAATACAGCTGAATAAAAAGAAAAATATCACCTAAGCGTATTATTTTCTAAGTCAAAAAACAAACAAACAAACCAAACAAAAACAAAGCAAAGTTAAGATACTGCAGATATTGCTGATAAAATTATCCATGGCCTGAAGTCAGTATTTCTATCTTGGTCAAGCTTCAAGAATGACATATATGGCTTGATCATGCTAACCCTTCTTGTCCTGGAAACATTTTATTACTGCCCATCATGTTAAAAATTGCCTTTAATAACATCAACATGTTGGTGGTCAAAGTACATGGATTGAAACTGAAAATGAATCCCCAGACAGAGTTATTAATTTAACAGACTGGCAGCCAATGACAGGTAAGTTCTTTACAGAGCCTTACCAACCTAAGACAGAATGGCACTGCTTTTGATAATGCTAATTCCAGGACAGGTAAGGAAGGCATCTTGTCAGAACACCTAAGACAGATGTAGTCTTGATTATGGAATAAAAAAGGGGGATATGTGGAGAGCAACTTTGGAGTCTGCTTGGCAGGAATATGACATTAGACATGGACAAGTAAATGGGCTTCAGGGGAATATGACATTTGACCATGACAAGAAAGTAAGCTCAGGCAGGAATCTGAAATCTGGGCATGATAAGGAAGTAAACTCAGGTAAAAATCTAACTTTAGGCTATAATAGGGAAGTAGGTTAAGGTGAGAATTTTAGTCTTAGAGTGGAACAAATGAAGTAGGCTTCAGGCAAGATTATGGGCTTGGACAAGGAAGTAGGTTCAGGTATTTTGGTCATTCTGACATGCCCTTGGAAACAACTATCACTGGAATAACCACGAGACTTTGCTTACTGCTTTGCTAGTTCATTATTGTACTGCTTGCCCTTAATACTTGCATGTAATTAAAGTGGTATAAAAGCAGATTGGGAAAAATTACAAAAAAGTTAAAACATTGAAAAATCTAAGAGGGGATAAAAATTGTGCCCTTTTGTATAAAAGATTATGAGTAAAAATTACCTTGAATATTATAAGAACACATATAAGCAAATAAAACAATTGTAAAATATTTCAAATTATGAAGGAAAAATATCCAACTACAATTCTTTATACTGAGTGATCATTCAGATGTTCAAAAAATTGACTATTTTCTTGAAAAATATGTGGAAATCATAAGTAGGAAATACATTACTCAAGAACTACTGGAAAGGATCTTGACAAAGATGAAATAAAATGGAAGTTAAAAATAGGATCTATCTGAAGTAGTGTTTGAAAGTATATGTATATAACATATTTATTTCTATTTATGAAATTATAAACAGTATTAATAAAAGTATGGTTGTATAATATATAATGTGTGTGTGTAATATAGGTAAAATAAATAATGAAGCAAGATTAATTATAGTCATAGTCTTAGAATTGAGAGTGAAGACTTGAAAGTGTAGTCTGACATGTGGTATTTATACTGCACATGAAACAATACAGTGTTACTTGAAGAAAAAATAATTTATTGATAAGTTAATTTGTTACCTTTAGTTATGAGTATGCATGTATATGGGCATGTGTGGGCAGATAGGTTCCTGAAGGGGCCAGAAGGTATGTTCACATTTACAGTTTGAGATACAGGGAGTTGTCAACACACAATATGAGTGCTGAGAACACAACTGGAGTGATCTACATGAGGGAGGGTTAAAGTCTCATAACTCTCTGCCTCCACCTCTCTAACCCCTCTAATTCCAAACTACAATGAAACAGAACAAAAAAGGAATGGGAAAAAGAAAAGCAAAAGCCAAATACAATGAATAGAAAATGGTCAAATAGTATATCAGTTTGCCTATATCAATAATCAGTTATATTTTAATGATTCAAATATAATAACTAAAGCAGTATCAAAGATATCAAAATAAAATCTCAATGTATAAGATGCTTGATATATTTTCTTAAATTAAAACACATGTAGATTGAAAGTAAATAGTTACTTATAGATATTTAATATAATTCATATAAATGTAAGAACATGCCAACACCAATGTGAACAAATATAAGCCAGTGAGAAAAATTAAAAACAAAGGATATTTCACAATGGACATTTGTAGGAGTCCGTCCAGCAGACCCTCACTCCGTTGGGTGCTCTCAGACTGGAGATTATTGAGTACCTGTGAATACAAGCGGGCTGAGATAGAAAGACATGGACACCAGGTAGCTGTATCAAGGTGTGTGTTTACTTAGAGGATAACTGAGTTTTAAATAACCAGAGTCAGGAAAGAGACCCAGGGGAAACCGAAAGCAGCCCATCTTAACATAAACACGAGGTAATCCAATGTAACCATAAACACCAGACCGGAGGAGGAGGAACTAGAAAAGAAAGTCCGACAAGCTTTTAACATCAACATGAGACCAGATGAAGGTACTCTGGCAGTCTGTTTAGCCATCGAGGACTTCAAGCTCCAGCTTTCAGCCTGTCGGGACTGCTTTTAGATTCCAAATCACTCCCAAGCAAAAGGGGAAGAAATCCACATTAGGAAAAAGAAAGGCATCCCACTATATCTGAGAAGTCAATTTTCCTGAAAACACATTGATCGTATGGATATGTACCCTTTGCCACAAAATGTAAACATTTTAAAGCAAAATTGACAGAGTTACAAGCAGAATAAACTATAGAACTGCCATCATAGTTGAATGTTTCCATTCTACTTTTTGGATTCATGCCAGATAAGCAGAACAGAACTACAGAATGGTCAGCATTTTATGTGCCCAACTTCACCAATATCTACAGTGAAATCTATCTAATATTTTAAGACTCATTTCTCAAAAATTTAATGGGATATTTGCTGCATAGAATATGTGGTGCTATAATACACATCTGAGAATTTATAAACAAAATATAACTGAATTAAGATGTGTATTAAAGACCAAAGAATAATTTAACTAGAAATAAAACAGGGAAAGAAAACTAAATTTTTAAATTACATAGAGGATAAACAGCATATTTAAAAACAATCACAAAATCAAAGCTTTCTCCCAAGTAGAAAATTATATAAATAAAATTAAGTTGACAAATGCCACTTGAAATTTTTGTTGAATGTAATAAAATCACTCCTCTAAAGGGAAAGGTTTAGAATTGTTTCCTTTAAAAGAAAAATTAGTAAACATCTCACTTTCACATAAATAAAATGAAATGATTGAGAAGAAAGTAATTATAAAACAAGCATAATAAAGAAACAGTATAAACTATACGAGACTAATCATATTAGAAACATGAAATGAATGCATAAAAATAAATTGAATTAGATATTTAGAAGAGGTTATTAAAAACACATAACATCTTTCTCTCACTCCTTCATTGGGGAGCCTGTACGCAGTCCAATGGTTGGCTGTGAGCCTCTACTTCTGTATTAGTCATGTACTGTCAGAGCCTCTAAGGAGTCAGCTATCTTAGGCTCCTGTCATCCAGCACTTGTTGGCATCCACAATAGTATCTAGATTTGATGACTGAAAGGACCTAAGGAGCTGAAGGATTTGCATCTCCTTAACATGAACAACAATATGAACTAACTAGTACCCTCAGAGCTCCCAGGGACTAAACTCCAACCAAAGAGTACACATGGAGGGACTGATGGCTCCAGCAGCATGTGTATAGCAGAGGATAGCCAAATTGGTCATCAATGGGAGGAGTGCACCTTGGCCATGTGAAGGTTCTATGCCCCAGTGTAGGGGAATGCCAGGGCCAGGAAGTGGGAGAGAGTGGGGTGGTGAGCAGGGGGAGGGGGAGGGAACTGGGGATTGTTTTAGTTTTTGGTTTTTTTATTTTTATTTTTTTCTTATTTTATTTTCTTTTTCTTTTTACTTTTGGAGGGGAACCTGGGAAAGGAGATATTGTAAATAAAGAAAACATCTAATAAAAAAATTATAGCATGAAAAAAAAACAGATAACAAGATGATAGTAGTATATTTGACAATAAGGAGATCATATTCAACAAGCAATTTTAGTTAGTCCATTATCATATAATCTTAAATAAGTTAAGCAATATAGTTAATAATGCAGACTTTATATTACTAAATATATAAGAAACAGATTAACTATTTTTATATTGCCTAAAGTATTAAAGGACTTTTTGGTAAACGTTTCTTACACCTGGAAATAGTGTAATGATTCAATAAATAATGACTTTTATTTAATTACAAATAACTTGAAAGCAATTGATAATGAAATATAATGAAACTGGCCTTTTTGTAATGATGTTATTTTGTTTTTTAAAATCTCAAACATGGTATAATTCTTAAGTCATTTGAGGAGAGAAAATTTAATAAACAAAACTAACTTTTTGAATTGTCAAATACCATATACATTAAAATATGCAATTTATATTCAGTTTTGGATTACAGATGGTGATATTTAGAAATATCACCTTAAATGTATTTGGCATATAAGAATAATGAATTATGACACAGGTTTCTATTAATATAACATGGTTACAGGTTTATTTCAGATATATTAAAGATCTTTATGGACTCTCTCTATAGGATAGAATATCATACTTTAATCAATATACATATATGAACATGCTTTCCAGGTAAATCAATAGCCACAAATTAACACTTATGAAATACCAAATTTCCTAGTCAATCACACCTCATTAAGATTCAGTTTGTTTTCTAGACTATAAGTTTTTTCAATCCATTATATCAACTCTCTAAAGGCCCATAGAAATCCCTAAATATTAGTAATCTGGGAAGGAAATGAAAACATGAAAGAAAACATTAACTGACTGTAGTACAATTAAACTGCCACTATACAGATAATTTTGCAAATATTATTTGTTTTCTATTCGTAGAATAAGCTTGCATGCTTTACAGGGCCAACAGATAGATCTTGTTTAAAAGGAACATGGAATACATAGTTATACATGGATGCAGGGGACTTGAACAGTAGTATTAAGCAGGGAGAGGATATGGAGTGGTGGGAGGCACAGGTAAAATTAAAGGTCATTTGAAGCATAAAATCTCAAACATGGTATAATTCTTAAGTCATTTGATGAAAACCTAGTACAGCATAAACTTTTTAAATTATATAAACATGTGAAAGTCATCCAAATAAAATCATCAAATAATAAAAGATGTCATTAAGAGTCAACTACCCCTTTGTCACTAAGTGAAGCTTTCAATTCTAGGAGTGGGTAATATCTAATTGTTTTGATGGCCAAAGTGGTCTCACAGGAATATACAATAAAGTTGCTAGCACTATAAGTTGCTCTGCAAAAACTTTGCCAAGGCCCTATTGCTGAAAACAACACCTATACAACTCATTGAACATGGAGAAATCAAGCTGGTCCCTACAATGTGCCTTAAATCCCTACATTCTAGCATATTTAATACAAGAAGATACTCTATACTCTATCAAAAGATAAATGTATACACCAATCTATTCAAAACCCTTCACTCTACAATGGTGTCCTACCTGCAAGATATGCTAGGGTAATGGCAGAACAAAGCTTATGGAAATAACCAAGCTTAGTCTGATTTGAATTAAGGCCAATTTAACAAGACAGGACTCATACTGCTTTGGTCATCAAGTGCTGGAGACTAGATAATCTAGGGATCTAAGGTAAAGCCAAATACTTTTATTCTAAAAAATAGCAATAAACTGACTGCTATTGACATTTTTCTACAGTGATATATCCCAGTCTTGCTCAGCCACCATCAGAGAAGCTTTTTACTGTTGCAGGTGGGAACAAGTAAAAGATCCACAGCCAGACATTCAGAGAACAATAGATCTTAGAACACTCAGCCCTAAATGGGATGCTTCCATCAAATTCCTTCTAGGGGGCACAGGAAGATTTGTGGTAGAGGAGGTGGAAGGGAGAACATTAGGAAACAAGGCCTGATAAATTAACAGTATTTATACACATATAAACCCTCAGAGAATAAGGCTGCATGTACAGGGCGTGCATAGTTCTGTACCAAATGGAGTCTTAGATTATCTGTAAAGATAAGTGAACACATGCTCCCTTTATTAACACAAAGCTGTTTGTAATTGATAACCACTTGCAAATTAAATTTAGTGTTATTCAAGGGAGTCTCACTAGGGAAACAAAAACTCTTAAGGGTAGGCTGCATGCCAAGTACTGTATGCCCCCAGAAAAAGGTAGTCAACAGTATCTTTTGGAGTTCAATATTTCATAATGTATATCAGGGCTTTTCCTTTAAAAAATAAATCATATCCTCATGATTTATTTTTAATGTATTCAGTTATATTCTCTCTCTGTCTCTCTCTGTCTCTCTGTCTCTCTCCCTCTGTCTCTGTCTCTCTCTCTCTCTTACCCTCTCTCTCTCTCTCTCTCTCTCTCTCTCTCTTTCTCTCTCTCTCTCTCACTCTCTCTCTCTCTCTCTCCCTCTGTCTCTTTCTCTCCATATCATGCAGGCACATTGTGTATGTATTCTGATTTCCAGTTTAGTGCTTTTTTGGAACTCTTGAGTATTTGAATGAATGTTCTGCATATCAACATCTCTTTTTTTATGCTCTCTCTTGCCTTCTTCTCTTCCTATTGGTTTGTTTTATCTTATTCTACTCCTTTTCATTTTTGCTTTATATTGTTATGCTGTATTAGAATCCTGTTTGTTTTGTTTTAGTAAAAGACAAAAAGAGGGAGTTGATCTGGATAGGAAGTGTGGTGGAAAAGAGCTGGGAGGAATAGAGGGAGGGAAAATCATAGTCAGGATATATTACTAAAAAATCTCTTTTCAATAAAAGGGTACATTTTGTGACACAGGGAAAAAAAGACTGCTACCATGGTGGGCAGTGACTGTTTAACAACAAGTGTAAATTCAAGCATGGCTATCACACTTCCCAAGATCCTTGAATTTAAAACTATGAGTAGAAAATGTGATCACCTACCATAAAAAATCTCCATCTGTTAACACTCAGGACACTGGAGTCATAATTTTAGGGAAACGACTCAGAGTAGAAGAATTTTAGAGATCTAGATGCAAGAACTTTATAGGAACCTAATATAAACCGAAGTTGATCAAAAATTCCAGAGTTATACCTTTCTACTCAATTGGATTTAACAAATGTTTATCAAATCCATTAGTTGTGATATATGTGTTTTGCTTAATAGTTCATTGAAACTAAAATTTGTCTCATTGTAGGACAGAAACCACGTCATAAAATCGTCAAAAATTCCTCGGATTTTATGCAATCATGTGAAACTAGAAGTCAGTAACAAAGTCAACAAAGTATTATACTAATAAAATATGCTAGTTAATGACCAAGGAATAGGTGAAAAAATGGGAATGGGGATATTAAAATACTCCTGTAACCAAGAATAAGAGGAAGCATGACTTCTCTCACATTTGTGTTACAGCAAAGAGAGGTCTTAGAGGAAAGCCATAGAGTGCTTAAATGAAAATGCCAGATTTAAAATAAATACCTTTATAGTGCAGATTAAGGTCTTTTATTTTTATTTTTAATTTTTTCCTTTTTTGCAGCTTAAGATCTTAAAATAATAACAAGGAACACTCTAAACAGAAAATGGAACAAAATAAGGATTTTGACAGACTCGAGAATAAAATAGAGACTCGCAGACTAATGCTCAAACAATAATATGTAAAAAAAAATTATTTAAAAAAAAATCATCCAAACCCTAAATAATGTAAACAAATGTAAGAGATGATGTAAATCATTTAAATTAGCCATTAAAAGATGGTGAAAGGAGGAAGGTGTATATAGAAGGCTTTTTAAGGAGTAAATGGAAAGGATAAATATTGTATTAATTTTAAATATTATATTAATATTTATATTTATATAATATATTATATAATATTAATTAATCTTTATAATTATATTATAATAATGTAAATATTATATTATAGTGTTTATGATTCATTTTAAAATGAAAAATAAAGCCAGATATTAATGCTTCTCAAACTTCTATATACAACAGAAAGTGACAGAACACTTTTAATTTATTCTACAAAACAAGTATTACTCTTATACTCACACTAGATGATGATACAACACATTCAAACTGTATAATAATACAATCAAGCTATAATCCAATTTCCAAACGAACATGAATATAAAATATCTCCCTAAAAGATGTGAAAATTGAATATAAAACATATAAAATGCTAAATTATAAAGTGGTGATTCAAGAATGGTTTAATATACACCAACATATATATATATATATATATATATATATATATATATATATATACATGTATACATATGTATATATATGTATATAAGTAACATTTATATACATAAACATTTATATATATATATAAAAGTATATAAACATACTTAAAGACAGAAATTGCATGAGTATTTCAAAAGATACAGAATTGTCGGTAACAAGTCAAACATATTTTAATGAACAAAAAATATCCACAAGAGACCAAGAATAAAAATATACACCTTCAAAATAAAGATGGCTATTTTGTGCCTATAGAAGAAATTTTAAAAAATGGTAAAATAGATAGATAGATAGATAGATAGATAGATGTATTTTTCTAAAAACAAGATATAGGAATGTCTGGTCTCTCCACTCATTAAATATAATGTCAAAAAGGTGATGTAAAAGAGAAAATTAAAAAGTTAAGTTATTCCCATTTTCAGTTGAAATGTCACATACTTTAAAGGCCCTTAGGATTCTCTAAGAAAGCTCTTAGATCTGATTAGTTTTAGTTTATTGCTAGAACATAAAATCAACACACAAAAATAAACAGCCTTTCTATGTACCAGAAAAAACATTTGAGAAATTAGTAGAGAAATAATTTCCTGTACAATGGTTTCAAAATATCTAGAAATAAAACTATATAAGGACATAGAAATCTCTACAAGGATAAATAGGATTCTGAAGGAAGAAATTAAAGAAAATAGTAGAAGGTTTAAAGATCTCCATGCCCTTGGACTGATATAATTATTACTGTAAAAATATCCACATAATCAAACTTACACTGATTTTCTTTATACAATGAAAATGGTGATGCAAACATTTACAAGGAATCACAACCATCCAAAGTAGCCATAGCAAGGATAATCCAAAAGCTCAACTCTGGGACTCTCAAAACCTTGATATCACATTAAACTACACATCCACAGTAAGAAAAACAGAATGCTACTGAACAATCTCATCAACAACAGCAACAGCAGCAGAAGCAGCAGCCCTATTATCACCATCACCACCAACAATGAAAGAACAGAATATAACAGAGTTCACAGTTTGAGACTACACCTATCATCACCTAATTTTAACAAAGGCTGTCAAAATATTCAATAAAAACAATGACAACAAATTTTGTTAGGAAAACTGGATATTTACCTGCAGATAAATGAAAGTAGACTCACCAATCTCATCCTGAACAAAACTAAATTCAACTGGTATCCACAGTCCAGAGGAAAAGACTTAAAATATAAAAGTGAGATAAGGAGATTGTTCAGTGGTTAAGAATACCTGGTATTCTTCCAGTGGACTCAGGTTTGATTTCCAGTATCCTCATGGAGGCTAACAGTCTGTAGCTCCAGGCCCTCTTCTGGTCTCTGTATGTAAGTCTCAGAAGTATATGTAGGCAAAAATCCACACATAAAATTTAAAAGTATAGATAAATAAATAAAAGTAAAGATAAATAAAAATAGATTAATAAAAAATAACTTATTTATTATATTGGCCTGAAAATTAATTAAGCAGTGTTTGTCATTTTGTAGGTGGAGTAAGAGCATGAACAGCCAAGAAGACCATAGCATTGTCATCCAAAAGCCATAAACTTCAAAGAAACATTCCTCTGAGTCTAAAAAATTACCAAAGGATTGCTGATAACCGCCTTTTACTCGCTGTAACTTTTATTATATCTTAATCTTTAAAAACTTAAGATAATTATTTAGTATTTTCAGTTTCCTGTATGTGTTAACTAAGTAATCGAAAACAAGCACACAATTAAGAATTGTACCCAGGAGATTAACATCAAAACATTTTCCCCAATTTAGAGGTTATTGTTTTTCTCCTACCCAGTTATCCTTTTATTACTCTATAATCTGCATAAAAGCAAGATGATTGGCTATCTACTACTTCCCAATTAATCCTGTGTAAATGATGTAATATCATGTGGCCCTTCTTCATATAAATATGACAATATAAATTTAGTGACACATGGCATTTTGAAATCATGGACATGAAAACAAATGTTTACTGAAATACTTTGTTGTTCAGCAGATGTACAGTTTTCTATTCTCTGCTATGTGCCCAATTCTTTCTTATTATTCTCAGCCAGAACACCAAGTATTCCTTTCTTTCTTCTTTCAGATATATTTGGCAGACGAATGAACATTAGTGACTTGAGATCTTTTCTTATTTTGGTTAAAAATCACTGAGTGAATCATCTGGAAATAAATTTGAGCACAATGAGAGTAAAAGAATGGTACAAGTTCCAAAAAATCAAAAGAACTTGTAAGTTCAGAAGCAAGGTCAATGGGAGGCTGAGTGGCACTGTGTCCACAGGTTTATGGAAGATTTGATAATGAGCTGGAGAAGAAGGCATGGCTGTGTGGTATGCCTTTACAGGTGGGATTATAGCCATTGAAATTTAGTAAGTAAAAATTTAGAAATAGGCCTGGTAGAGCCAGAAGAGTGTATGAGGAACTTAGACTGAGGGTCTTATGCAGGTTGTACAATGGACATCTAAGAAGGAGTAAAGAGTAACTGGTCAGTCAACCTAATTCTTCCCTGACGCAATTGCATTTGAAAGAACATTTTCCCAAAGATCTTTAGTTGCAAATAGTTCTTTGTTTAGGAGTGGGACCTCAAAAATATTTTTCTCCTTCCTTTTCTCCTTAATATACCCATTGATACTGACATTTTCTACTCTTTTCTGTTTTTTTTTTTGTTTGTTTTTGTTTTTTGCGACAGGGTTTCTCTGTGTATTCCTGGCTGTCCTGGAACTCACTCTGTAGACCAGGCTGACCTCAATCTCAGAAATCCACCTGCCTCTGCCTCCCAAGTGCTGGGATTAAAGGTGTGCGCCACCACCACCCGACCCTACTCTTTTTTTTTTTTTTTAATTCAGCTATATGTAGGCGAGACTTCCACAGCAGGCTTCCTAGGTACTCTTTTCTTATGGCCTTTCTGCCCTCTTCTACAATATTCCTTGTTTCATAGATGCAGGAGCTATGGCTTATACATATCTGTTTTGGCTGGGTTCTCCATATCCTGTTAGTCTTTACATTATGTCTAGGTGTGGTTTGTTGTGGTAATTCCTATGTTCGATTATGAGACACTTCTTTGGCTAGGCATGGTTACTAAAATTATTCAGAAAATGTGCCTCATGCACCATACAACTTTTCTATGAAATTGTGTGAACCTATGAAAACATAGCAACCCACAAAACTGACATTCACATTTGTACTCAAAAATGGGACCATTTGGAATAGTTTGAAGATGTGATGAAGATAGGTGTGTTCGTGTGGCATGGTGGGAATAGTCAGGATTAAATGCTTAAGACTGGGAGACTTGTATCGAGAGGTCTTGCTATCACCAAAAGTTTATGTGGAGAGCCTTTTGGGGTGCCACTTGGCAGGAGTCTGACGTTGGCCAAGGACAAGGAAGTAAGAATCTGATTTTAGGGTAGAACAAAAAAAAGCAGACTTCAGGCAAGGTTTTGGGCTTGGACAAGGGAGTGCGCTCAAGTATTTTGGTCATTATGACAAGCCCTTTTAAACAACTGTCACAGGAGTAATCACAGGACTTTGCTTACTGTCTTGCTGGTTCCTTATTGTACTGCTCACCCTTAATACATGCTTCTAATTAAAATGGTATAAAAGTGGATAGGAAAATTTAAATTTGCCTTCAGTCTCAGAATTGACTGGGGTCATGCTACAATGTTGTCTAATCACCCTTTTTCTTCTTAATCCTCAGTTCTCACTGGAGAACCTGTTGACTGACTGAGCGGGCTTGGTAAGGTTTATGTAAAAGTTGCTGGATTTGATGCTGAATTGATAGTTCAGTGTATAACTGCACTGAATTCTCTTGCAGTTTTGATTCCTGGCACCTCTGTGATAGCACAATAACAAAGAATTTATTCTGTAATGGCTTTTTCAAACTGAGATTTTTTATTCATGCTTCCAAACTCTCATTTTTCCCTGAGATATCCATTTCTAGTTGATCATTCCCCATCAAAATGTCTTGTCAATAATGCTCATGCTGTCAAACATTTCATTAACTCCAAATGCCATTTCCTTGTAAATAAAACATTCATCCTTATATAACTGCAAAGCATATCTTACTTCCCTCCCCCATTTAATTTAAACACTAATATGATTTTTCTTTGGCTAAACACTGAATACAAGACTTAGATTTAATGTGTTCTCAGAGAACTTGTGTCTTGATAACTTGGTTCCCAATGTATTGGTCAGAGGAAATGCTCTTACAATAGATTTGGTCATGAGGACTCTGACCTATTAAATGAATTAACCTGACAATGGATTTATAGTTTCATCATATTGTGGAGATATAGTGTCATCCAGGACCCAGACCTTTGTTGAAGGAAATAAATCTCAGGAGCCATGATCTATAAGTTTCCATTCTGTCCCTAGATCTTACTCTTCTTCTTATCTCTGATCACGAGTAAGTGCTCTTCTCATTTCACAATCCCCAAAACATGATACTTTTCCTCACCTTAGATTCACAGCAAGTAAACTATTTGACCATGAACTGAAATGTCAGAATCCATGAACCCAGATAAATATTTCCTCTTATAAATTGCTTTATCGGGTGCTTTGTTACATTAATTAAAACTTTTACAATTCTCAAAGTTACATATGTGAGACAAACAATAAGTTCATTTGTGGTTCCCTCAGTTCATATCTTTGATCTGATCTTATTGTAAACATTTCTAGAAAATAAAAGTATCCCAGTGAAAATTATCTATTCTCAAGCAACATTATATACACTGTGTTCAGAAAAAGAAGAGGATTAGTGGTAGAGTTTAAATTCAAAGATTGAAGAATCCTATGAAAGAAGCGTGACATTGAGTGTTGTCCTCAAGTTGTGTAACTAGATTAGATTTCCAGAGCTTACACCTGAGTGCCAGGACAGAATTACAATGTATCTGTGAGTCAAAATTAAAGTTTGACATTTTATTCCTATAATCAAAACAAGCTTCAAGAAATAACACTGTTGTGATAATCTCTGATTTTATTATTGATGCCATACAAGAATAAACTGATATTTTATACAATAAACAACTCTAGTCCTGTCTAGGGAACATAATAAATTGATTCTCAATGATACTTCTCATAGATAGAAAAAGATTACTATATTCAACTACAAAATGGAGATGCAAATTAAACTGTCTGCTTTAAGTCAAATAAATTATGTTGGGCATTGTCTAGATAACTGAGTAGAATTAAAATATTACCACTATTTCAAAAGTATCTTTTGCAATGTGGATAAAAACATATTCAGAATGGAGGGTACAACAGTGACATCAAAGGTTCCTTCTACTGAGTAGGAGCTCAGGTAAGTGTGGTTTTCATGTTAATTCAAACTTTTCCTAAACTTAACATTTTATTTCTAATTGGGCCTCCTAGCTCTTATCCCCAGTTTTAAACCGTATTAAATAATTTTAAATTGACAATGCCTTATTGTCTGTTTGCAGAGTTGAAATCATATTAAAACCAGTGTTTGAAGAGAGGTATCCAACCTATGTAGTGTTCATCACAGACCACACTATTTCATCATGAGTTTCCAAGACACATTATACCATCTTATAGGCCAACCAGAAATCTTTGAGATTCTACAGCTAAGCACTCTGTTATACAATGGAATCTGCAGGCCATGCTGTTGTTCAAAGGAACTTCAATGAGGGTAAAGTTAAATGCCATTCTTCACTGAAATCCATTTCATGAAAAATGAATTTGAATTGACATGAAACAGTAACTCATAGATTGTATACCAAATGTTTCTACTTATTCAGGTAAATCTGCAACTTTAATACCTTTAACTCCATAATTTTTCACTGAGAAATTTAATTCTGGAAATACTGTAACTCCCTCCTCCACTTTAAGCATTTGGCTGTATAATAATGAAACAAATTGTGCCTCTTATATATAATTCTGCTTAATTTTTGCATGAAGCATTTAATTTTAAAAAGCCATTTCCTTTCTGACAAACCTTAGAAAATGCACATTTAATAGTGCATTTAATTCTACAAGAAATCAAAGACCCTTTTTGTATCTTAGAACGTACCTTAAAACTTCAAATCTTAGTACAAATGTCTACATATATACTGCTCTTCAAGTTTCCTACCTTGCAGCTATTTTTTTCCACACACTAATTAAGTTCAAGTAATCTATTTGTTTCATTTCTCTTCAAATTTCTTAGAAATTTCTTCTTCTAATCTTCTGTTGATTGACCCCATTTTAATATTTTAAAAAATTATTATTTTATGTGTATAGATGTATTATTTGCATGTATGTCTGAAAGTCACATGAATAAAGTTCCTACAGAGGTCAGATAATGACTTTGGATTCCCTGGAACTGGAGTTACTAGTGACTAGAACTCCTCTAGAAGACCATGTGCTCCTCTAGAGGAGCAGTTGGTATGACTGAACAACTCAGCAATCTCTTCAGCTCTGGGTTCTCTGTTTTTAGTACAATTGCCTTTAAATACATTCATGTACATCATCACAACTCCCGAAATTTTATAGCTCTTCCAACAAATAAAGCCAACTAGGAAACACAGGGAAAGGAACAAGTATGCTTCTTGGAGATTTGTTTGGCATTCTAAACTTAAGCACCATTATGTTCAATGAAAAATAGCTGTTAGAACTATTTTCTTATAGTATTTTTGCATTAATACAACATTCATTACAAGAAATAGAACTTTCTACTCTTTCTTATTCTCATAAATGATAGTTGAACTTGACTTCCATTTAATTGTATTTAGAAAAGCTTATTTGTATAGTAGAAACCTAAATCCACTGAAGCAAATTCATCTTTGTCTTTAAAATATAAAAGTATTTTACATGCCATTAAACATTGAACATGATGACAATGGTGAGGATTATAAATCACAGATGATATTCTAAATCATGGATGTAGTAATATCTATTCAGTTAATGAATTTTAATATGCTGCAGGGCTGGACTGATGAGTCATCAATTAATGGATGTGCTATACAAATGTGAGACACTGGATTCATATCATCAAATTTCTATGTAAATGCTGTGTGGGCAGGATGGCTTGACCTTTAATTATAGCCTTTGAAAATAAAGTTTGGAGATTCTCAGAGTAAATATGCTAGCTAGATTAGCCATATTGGCAAGTTTTGTGTTCAATTAAAGTCCATATGACAATAAATAAAGTATATAATTATAGAAAATTTCTCTCCATATTAGCCTTAAGCCTACACACATATATGCGCCTACACATACACAGAACAAAAAACATGGTTGTGTGCACATAAATGCAGTATACATATATACAAAAGTAAATCAAAACATTGGTGGTTTACTATGGAATATTTATTCCCACTTATATAGTGTACCATTATACTAAGTTGACTATTGTGTATGTATGAATAGAGGTATAAATAATGACAATAGCTTTGCAAACTTTCTGCTTTCCTAACTGCTCGCTGAGTGCACCATAGTCTGAGGTCCTGATTTTTTATTTCTGAACTGATCTAAATTCCCCCATCCTAATACTCTTTTGCTATGTCTAAATAAGAATAGCATTTGCACCTGAGCAATATATACTAATAAGTATATTATTTTGAAATGCATTTTGGAAGCTGGGTTATAAATTTGTTTAATTTTGCCTGATGTGGCTGTAGCTAAATAAATATGATTGTTAGCAAATATTTATTTTCTGATTTGTTTTATTTATTTAAGTTGAAAGCATTAACTTAGTTGGTGACATTGGTAAATTTGGGGGAAGGAAGCTAAATAGATAGCTCAGCAGTTAAGAACATTGAGTCT
The DNA here is from genome assembly GCF_008632895.1 of Mastomys coucha. Lineage (NCBI taxonomy): Eukaryota > Metazoa > Chordata > Mammalia > Rodentia > Muridae > Mastomys > Mastomys coucha. Next base: position 78,797,128 of record NW_022196912.1, on the reverse strand, counting down.
TCTTCCGAAGGACTTTGGTTCAATTCTCAGCACCCATGATGTGGTGACTCAAAACTAGTAACTTCAGTTCTAGGGAATGATGGTTTTAATGACAATGGCCCCATTAGCACACAGGGAATGGCACTGTTATGAGGTGTAGCTTTGTTAGAGTAGGTGTGGCTTTGTTTTAGAAAGTGTGTCCTTGAGGTGGGCTTTGAGGCCTCAGATGCTGAAACCATGCCCAGTGTCTCACTCATTTCTGTTGTCTACAGATCCAGAGATAGAACTCTCAGCTAATGCTCTAACACCATCTCTGTCTGCAGGCATAGCTTCCAGGCATGAGTTCCTCAATAGTAGGCCAGTTCCAATGAAATGTTTCTGTATAAGAGTTGTCATGATCTTGGTGTCTGTTCACAGCAATAGAAACTCTAACAAGACATAGACTATCCTTGATCCTTCCTTAGCTTCCTCAGTTACTAGGCATACATATCATACACAGACATGCCCATAGGCAAACATCCATATACAAAACATAATGATAAAAATATAAGCCATTAAAATGGTAAATTATTCTCTTTCCATATAAAATGTTATTAAACTGAAATGAATATCTTATATACACAAAAAAATATTATTACTCCCATAGAACTACTGGTAACTTGTATAACCATTTGTAAAAAATAATATACACAAATTTAGTGAGTATTCAAGCATTTCTAAAGTATACATAAGATTCTGGTTAGGTTTTAGCCAAATTCCTGATGAGATTTGCTTTCTATATGAAATATAAAAATTTAATACAAGTAAGACATTGCTATAGTAAGTATAAAGAAACCTTTGTTAGGTAAGATGAATATGGTAGGAAATGGCATATTTAGAAATCCCTACTTTTAGTGATAAATTAAGTACAGGTATAGGATTTCAAAACATAAATAAAAGAGTATTATTGTAAGCAGAAAAGATAATGACTGAGTCAAGTTGCAGTCCATGAAATAACATACACATATACTCTTAATTTCTTATGAAACATATAACAATTTTTCACATATATACTGGTACTTTTCCCATTCCTCATAAAAGCATAGATTGACAATAGATTGTTGATAGCTTATACTATGACACTGAAAATGCATGATAGAATCCAATGCAGTAAATACTAAATGAATTTTGGGAAAGCTGTAATATTAAAAACTCTATATAGTTCCTCAGTGCACAAAAATTTTGTTATGCACCTTTAGAACCACTAAAACATGTCAACCCTATTGGCATTGCCATATGATACTATTATCTCCAAAGTCACACTCAGAATTATTCAATCAAGTTATGAAAAGTACTGCAGAAATATTTTGTGCTAAAGTAAGATTATGATTTCTTTTTTTTTTTTTTTTTTTTTTTTTTT
>NW_022196912.1:78783727-78795705 GCF_008632895.1 Mastomys coucha | reverse complement strand
GAGATCCACCTGCCTCTGCCTCCCAAGTGCTGGGATTAAAGGCGTGCGCCACCACCGCCCGGCTAGATTATGATTTCTTATTTGAGAGTATTTAGATTGTTCTTGTCTACATGCAGTCCTAGAGCTATGAGTTAGACCTGCCTGATACTATCTTGGGTGGATATGGTAATCCTTAAAAGGTAAGTCCAAAACTTTACTATTTGGAAACATTGATTTAAATACATAGAGTCTAAAGTGTCCTTATAAAATGGGAAATGTTACAAAGATATAATCATATTTAGAATAATTTGAACACACAATAAGTGGATGCAAATTGTGTATTCAAAAAGTTATTGAACACAAAGAATTTATTGATTACCAGATGGAAATGCATTAACTCAAGGAATTTCCTGTCTGGTTGGTGAAAGAATTACCCAAATCAAGCTAGCAGAACCTGAGAACAGAGATGTAGAAAACTCTGATTATTTAAATTGAAAATGTTCACATGTAGACCAGTTGGCACAAGGGACAGTTGGCAGGCTATCATTTCTATGGGATGGCACATTCTGGATCTTGAAGTGTCAGAAATGAAGATATGCAGGCATGAAATCTGTTCCATATAGGAGAACAGATGGCAAATGTGAAATGAGACCAGCTAGGCTGGGTCAAATCCAGGCATTTCTGAAATGAGAAAGGGCAAGAATGGAACAAGCCTTCAGGCATCAGGCAATCACAAAGTAAAAGTACTGGGATGGAAACAGAAAGAAAAGCCACAAGTAACATTGCACCAGCTGATGACTGCTAAAGACCCAAGGCTGCCCTCTCTCATCTCTGACTGCATACTTCCCAGAGCTAACCTCCTGAGAGCAGGGAAAGGCTGGCAGACCTCTTAGCTAGTGCAGAGTTGAAGACATAAATAAAAATCTGCGGAATGTCAGTAGTCAGAAGGATATAAAACAGCATATTGTAAGCCAGAGGAAGAGAAGAGCTGACAAGTGAGGAATGAAAGAGGAAACACAGAAAGAAATATGAGGAGAAGGGAAGGAAGGAAGGAAGGAAGGAAGGAAGGAAGGAAGGAAGGAAGGGGAAAAGAGGAATGAGCAGAGGTAAGGAAGGACAAAGTCAGAGAGAGAGGAAAAGAAGGGAATATAGAAATACTGAAAACTGACAACTTATGGAAATATTTCTTCTATGAAATTTTAAGTAAAAACGATAATAAAATACTTGTTATAATTTATTTTACCTCTTAAATATATTTGTATATCTGCATAACAATGAGTAGCTTTATTTAACCATATTAGTCCATGGATCTTAAATTATTTCCTGGAGAACTCTTGTAGAAAACATTTGGCCAGATGTTTTGTTGTTTTCCCCGGTTGTAAAAATCCTCAGGAATGTTTCCAATGCTTTAATAAACACAAGATGTTTTCCAAGCAATAAGCTATATCATTGCCAAATTTAAAAACAAGAAACAAGCCAGAGATTTTGGAAAATAAACAGTTGGGAGGAATATCCACAAAATAATGATATTCTTTGGGACCACAAATATAAGCTTCTCTAATTAGAATATCTCAGATATTTTAGTTAAACTATCCTATAAAATGTTACAGGGCATATATGTTACTATGAAATACAGTAATTTTAATAGGTTTTTAAAATGATCCACAACTTTTGGTCTTGCCAAAGGCCCTGGTCATCTCAGTAGAACCTCACTATCTCCAAAGTCCTGTGGGTACAGAAGCCTGTGCAAGTGTGCAATGTTTTTAGTGCATTCATGTGGAGCTTACCCAAGTGAAAATGTCTGGTAGATAAGATGCATAAATAAATACTATGATGTATGTATTTAAAGGACTAAATTAGGTATTCCTGGCCAAATGCAGATGTACTAATTATCACTATCTACTTTTAAAAAATAGATTTAGACTTACAAAGCTCAGCTCTCAAGTGAGTTTCTGGCAGAAACTTAGCCTAATGAAAGGCAAGACACCATCACTAGAGAGGTGATTGTCTCTTAGTCATGCTTGCAAACTGGGTAAGCAGACTAAGCCAGTTTGGGAAGCCACAAAAAGGACATGTATCTACACAGCCTTAAAGTAGATGCCTTTAACTTCCTTCAGATTTATTCTTCTGCTGTATGTCAGAGGAAATTTATTAAAAACCAAAATCTCTGGCTGTCTCTGAGCAATACTCTTTCACGGTCCCTTCAAGCCTCTCTTTCAGTCTCAGTGGGATACACAAGTCTCTTAATGGTAGAATCAGGCAGCTTTTAGGAGAGTTTATAAGAGTTCTCTGCTTTGCCTCATGTGTTTGAAGGCCTGTGTAATAATAATTACTTTCTGGCTACAGTAATATAATCCACTTTACCTGGAGTTTTATGGAGAAAGTACATAAAAATCAGATACACTATCATAATTTCCCTTTGAGAAACATGAAGTTGTTTTCAGCCATGGTTCACAAAATATATAACATACTAATGGCTTTGGTTTAAGCAAAACATCCTTCAATAAAAATACTTGTAAACTTGGAAAAGATGTTGCAAAGTCAAAATTAAATTAAGACTATGTTATCCTCTATGTAAACTGAATTGCAAATATTAGATGACACTACTTATAATGTAATTTAAGAAAAATAAGGTTGCTGGAAATTTTTCTTCTGTGTAAAACTTTATGAAATCATTCTGTTATTGTATTCTTTAATATGTAATGTATAAAATAAATTATGGTTTTAAAAATGAAAGATGGCAAGATGGCTAAGTGAGTCAAGCTGTTCTCTGGTCAGCCTGACTGAAGAACAGAAAGAGTTGGTCCCTCAGAATCTAGCGTATAAGGATAGCACTAAGTCCTGCAAGATGTTCCTGACTCCTACACTTGTGCCCACACAGGCACACACACATATACATTCATACAATAAATAAGGTAGATAGGACACTATTATACTTACCTAATTTCTAAATGCACATATGCATTATATTTCCTTCATATTCCCAAATTTCTCTGCTATAAGAGTTCAGATATGCTTTTAGTAAAACATATAATTAGATGTTTCTTGTTATAAGCAGAAGAGTAATTGCTCATTCCACGTTATATACTAGTATTGACTGCTCCGAATGCTGCTTAACTTTTCTGATATCTTCAATAAGGAAACAATGGTTGGACATATACCTTAAAGCATAACTATTAGAAGTCATATGAATAGAAATAAAGTATAATGGAATGAGAATTAATGAAGTAATTCCCTACCTCTGTATCTAACCACTTATGTAAGATTAGACAAAATATTTAAAATTCCTAAACATTAACTTTTGATACACATGATGGTCTTAATGATCTGCTACAGAGTGATTGAGAAGCAACATTGAAATAGTCTGCACTAATGATGTCTGGGATTGATTAACATGTAATTAACAGCAGCCACCCGTTTCTATTGTGTATCTTCAGTCATTTATTATCATGCTAATTTTGTGATTGTGCTAATAATAAACTACAGACCAAGGGGATTCCTAACATGTTTTATTCTGTGTAGAGGAAACTCTCTACTCTGTAGCTTCTCAAATATTTATTATTTTTCTTATTAAGTTTTCTATCATAAAGAGAATAATTTATCTGTTAAAATTTTGAATAACTGGTTCATTACATGATTAAAATCATTTTATTTTATCACCTAACCATTTTTTAATATTTTACTCTTAAGCACATAAGAGAAAATTGTATCCATTGTTTTATTGTTGTTGTTTGACAAGGATTTATTATATTTTCCAGGCTGCCCTTGAACTTGTCTCAGTCTAGGCATACACTGCCATACCTAGCTGATTATTTTATATAATACTTTGTTGAAACATCTTACAGTATTTTTAATGAAGATGAGTTGAACTTCGATCTCTCTATTCATTATACCATAGGTTGCTACAATGTTGTACAAATAGTTTAATGATGATTGAACACAAAAATTTGTACTTGAAAACTTGGCAGCAACAGGCATGGAAAAATATAATATACTTGAAAAAACTAGTGAGGTATAATATAGTCTTCTTTAGAACTATTATTCTAAATCAAATCCTACTCAGAATCATTATTTTTAAAACAACCCCATGTAAGCAAATGTGTTCGGAAAACATAAGGATTTCTTGGCCTCCAGAACCCAGAGGAGAATGTGTAGTGTCAGTTTCCCTGTACCACAGGCAGCAGTGACTTCAAGACCTATGAACAAGTCCTACTCAGTTCATATTCCTGAAGGCATGGTTAACTAATAGCCTGGATCTTGATCTAACAGTCAGAAATAAAGAAGAAAATTCTAAATTTTCTTCTGTACATGGTGATAATGTTAAGGCAAAAGACTTCCCTATATGTATATGATGCTCAAATTGAAACCAACAATTTGGAATCATCATCACAGGTGGGCATATGAATTTCAAGATAAGTCTTGGCAGCTAAGTAGGTATCAGAAACCTAAACCCTGCTCACCCTGTGAAGCATATGAATCAACCATAAATAAATAGGAATCTAAGAATTTTGGAAAGCCGACTACTGAAAATATTTTACTGTCTTTTAACAATGTTATTGTGTTGTTCTTGCAATTCATTGTGTGTATAACATGCATTCCTTAACATTCCTATCTCTCCCCAGCTAAATTTTCCTCCTTTCTTCATATTAGTGTCTTTCCCACATCCATGTCTGTTTGCTTGCTTTCTTTCTTGAAACACACTGAGTTTAGCCAGATCATATCTATAATGCTGGACTTTGAAGTCCATTGAGCCAGTTGGCTCCTTAGTGAGTACATGAGGAATAGAGTTACTGCTCTTCCTCCAGGATACAACTGGGTAGCCAATTGTTTACCAGGGAGCTGTAGTAACCAGTGAGCTAGCTGCTCTCTAGTTCAGGGTTGGCTGTTGTCTGAATCAGTCTTGTATAGGTCCATGACTGGCAGGCAAATCTGCTATGAGGTCATCATTGTCATGGTTATGGTTATAAAGCCACAGTTCTTAGCCCTTCTCCCTATCTCCAGTTCTTATGTTATTTCTGCCCTTTCTTCTTCGATGATCATCAAGCCTAACAAGAGATGATATGAATTTTCTACTTAGCTGCTGAGAATAAGATAGTCTGACTTACTACAGTTCATTTTACAGCTTCAGAAGGGCTGCACTGATAATACTTTTAGACAAAACAACAATGTACTTTAAATTTAGTATTTTGATCCTTTTCTATTGTGAATGTTACATCCTACCTCACTGAAAGGCTGGGTACTGCAAGCCACAGCAAATTATAATATCACAAAGGTAAAACTTCAAATTTGTGCACAGTAGTGGGCTGTTTGGTAAACTATGAAGTTCTTTAAGTTATTTTTCGTAATTAGTTGTCTTCACTGGAGAAAAGAGATTTTTTTTTTCTTTTTTTGGTTTTTCGAGACAGGGTTTCTCTGTATAGCCCTGGCTATCCTAGAGCTCACTCTGTAGACCAGGCTGGCCTCGAACTCAGAAATCTGCCTGCCTCTGCCTCCCAAGTGCTGGGATTAAAGGCATGCGCCACCATGCCCGGCAGAGAAAGGAGATTTTATTGTAGTGTTTTCTCACTAGTATGTAAGGTGTTGTGATCATATCCATCCCCCATTACCCACACTCATACCTTTGCTCCCATTGGTCCTCATCTTCTTCCCAAAAAGCCTCCCTTCTACTCTTAGTCATTCCACTAATGCATATATATATATTTACAAAAGACAAAGGCCAATTGTAAATCATGGACCATAAGTATAAAACAAGTTCAAAATGAAATAGTCATTTTTATTTAGACCATTCACCACAAATTAGAAATGTTCTTTCTTTCTTTCTTTCTTTCTTTCTTTCTTTCTTTTTTTTTTAACTTAAAAAAAACTGTCTGGCTATGGAAAATCTCAAATAATAGGAAAATAACATAATATGTTTAATTGTGAAATGCTCCACATCCCATTCACTTTTTCCATTGAATGTTCAGATGCATAATTTGTAGTTATGCATTCATATAATCTTGTCAAAAAAGAATTTCTGATTTGATTTTACCTTCAATAATCAAATCATCTGAGTACATGCAATTACTGAAAATTCTTTTCTAGAGAATAGCTTCTAGCATTTGTGTTGGGGACTAAATGACACTTGGCTGAACCTGCCCCAGCTGGCCCTGCATTGCTGAGACAAACTTTCTGCTCTCCAACCACAAGATCCTGCTTGGCCCTGAGATAAGAAACATTCAGTGTATCATAACTTCTGAGAACATCCCCCCACCCACGACTTCCCCCCTGGGTCTTAGCCCCAGAGGATCTTGTAAACTTCCTTCTCCCTCCTTCCTCTTCCCTCCAAGATTTTTGCTTTAAATATGCTCTGCTCAACCAAGTAAACGACTCTTGACAAGCAATGCTTCCTTGAGTCCTGTCTTCTCTCTCGCCTGCTCTTATTCCAGGTTGTGGTCCTCCTCGCTCCCCCAAATAACTTGGCCTGCAGGTCAGGTCACATTTGGATCATTTCAAGGTGTTTTCGAGTCCATATTTTGGAACTAGGTATCAGAACATAAAGATATTTCAGTGAGATTGCTGATGAATCCATCTGGCCAATGACTCTAAGGTTTGATTCAAATTTTTGTCCAAACTAGAATTTGTACTTTTGGCTTTCCTACTCTTAATGCTAAGAGATTAGTCCAAGTCATTTTCTGTGACTATCTCAAGATAGTGTTTAGTCCATGCCTACTTGATGCGACAGAGAAGTCTAAGTCTAGCTACTTTTTCCTTATGACATCAGTTTTCTCTTGTCACTAAGCTGAAGGGAGACACTACAATATACCTACATGAACATTCAGACTTTATTCCACAGTCCTAAGGAAAGAGCTACTATGTTACCTATGTGGGCAATTGTGTGATTCCTGTGTAAGGCACATCTCCAATTATGTTGTTAACTAAAATTTGAATTTAGGGCCCTATCAACTCTAAGAGATAGCTACTTCAACAGCAAACTTATCTTACTGATTAAAGGGTTGATTAAAGGGTTTTTTGGGAATCCTACAATTAACCCAGGCTCTTGACAAGACTTTAGGGTGTTTTCTCACAATGTGACAGCAAGGGCCCATTGCTGAAGACAATACCTACACAACTGATGGAACATGAAAAAAACAAGTAGGTTCCTGTATAGAGCTTTCATCCTTGCATTCTAGTGCTTTGGGTACAGGAAGGTACTCTGTACTTATATTCTATCTTCAAGAATATAAGTGAGAAAGCTTGTGAAAAAGATATCTGTTGTGATATTATTAACTATGCTTTAGAAGTAATATTTTTAAGAAATATTTTCTATGTATCCAAATTTTGTAATTTGAAACAAAAAAAGGGGTCAATACATTAAGGGTTTGGAGGTGAAGACAGTTAAAACTGTTCTCTGAAATTGTTTGTTTGACCTGGGACATCAGTTAATTTTTTGTTCTCTAATAGGATTTGCACTATAGATTTCAGATTCTCAGAATAACATAGAAACTATTTCTGGGTACACAGCTTGCAGATAACAGATTGTAGATGTTTCAGTCTATAATTGTGTGAATCTACTCCTTATAATTAAATATTTTTGAATAATGGGGATATATATCTTCCATATGAAGATAAGTAGGGAAATGTTATCAGATTCAAAGAACTTAAAATATTGATGTTGAGTGACATTTGAACACTTGTTTAAACAATATGTTCCTATACCTCTGAATACCTTCTATGTATAAGTAGCTCTAATAAACACATATAACCCAAATGTGAAGGAAAGTGTAATCATTCCAGAAATGATTGAGAAACAGTGGTCTTATTAAATGATAAGCTGAAAACCACTTTGAGAGCATCATTTTGCCTTGTAATTAACATTAGACTCTGGAGTAAAGCTGATTAACTCTGAATTCTACTTCTGACACTGATATAAGTATGAGCTTTGGCAAATAATTTAATCAGTAAGTCCCTCAACTTTCTCTTTTGTAAATGTATGCAGTAAGTTTTTTTGACCATATGAAATTTGTATAGATAAAATTGTTTAAAAAAGATATTGCATCATCATAAGCAGCCACTCATCAAACACCAACTTCCATCTCCCCTTCACGTTTAACTAACAGATTTTTGTTTATACAGTTTTTAAACTTTGTCGTTTTTATAACTGAGAAAGTGCTTGATATGGACAAGCCACTTGATATTTGTTGGCTAAATGAAAATGAGTATTAAAACCTGAATCTGTCTGTTGCAATTCACAAGATTTATTAAGAAAAACAAACTGTTAGTGATTTTCACAAAAGAGGACCAATAATAAGGAAATGGCAAATTTCAAACTATGTGCCTTGTATTATTATCTGCCACCTACTTTCCTTGCATAGATAAATTTTTAAGTTTGGGAAGTAAATATTGGTTTCAGGAATAAATTTGAGACATGCTTTTATAGATTCTATTTAAAAGATTTGGTTTTTTGAAAAATGCTTTACATAAATTATGGAAATGATTTGAGTGAAAGATATAATGAGAAAGTGTAAACATTAGAAAGGAAAATCTAAGTTTAAAACAATAAATGAATAACAAAAATAATAATGGAAACAGGTAACAAAACAATCACTAAAAAAGACAATTGTAGCATCTTACATGAGAGGACCATATGCCAATTTAATTCATACACTCTCCTAAAAATATGTGTTCTGGTATTAGTTTTAAGTTTTTTAAACATAAATTACACAAATATAAGGAAAAACAAAGGTAAAATTAGAATATATGATATATTTTTCAATTTTTTACCTAGGGTATTTTAGGGGATGCATAAAATATTAGAGAGTTTAACATTAAATTTACATACTTATATAACCATGTGCCTATGTGTTCTTTTATGGGAAGAAGTACATAAAAGCTGTTAAAATAGCGCATAGGATGTTTGCAAGTGTAAAATGCAAAGGAAATGTTCACATACTGAGTATGTGTTCAGCACAGATGGCTCCATGACACAACAGACAACCAAGCAAGAGGGATCATTTAGCATGAGGCATTTAAAGCAGATGAGTTCATTGAAATTATGTAACACTGCCCTTGACTACAAAATGGAACCTTTTGAAATTAAACCATTTTGTCTACTTCACTTCAAACTTTTATCCTTAACAATCATTTTAAAAACTATGTTGTTATTTTTATTTACAGAAACCAGAAGAAAATCTTCTGTGCCATGCAAAATATTTTAGTTTGGAGTTTTAATGAATAACTTAGAAAAGATAATTCCAGATTTGACAGTAAATTGACTGAAACATAATGTCTGGGAACAGGTGAAGAAGGGAAATCTGCCCTGTGCTAGCATTTCTATAAACAGAACATCGTGTCACATTATAAGCACAATGAAGTTAGGTAATGCTCCACTGAAAGACCATAGACTATCTGGTAGAAATTCTAGTAATATTATTACCAAGCATGGGAGATATACTCAAAACAATATAGAATAGGACTATTGGATGTTTTCTAGAGGTTAAAGTAAGTCCTTGTTACTGAAGAAATCATATACTTTGAAACAGGGATCAGCATATTTGAGCTGGATCTTCCCTGTAAACCCTCTACTTCAGAACTAGCTTTAATAGCACCAGAAAATTCTATCTAAGTTTCTATGGGAGGAGAGCACTCAAGAGTCTTATACAGTTACCACGTCTATGAAGCACACCAATCACGCACACGGCAAGATATCCTCAATGGTACAATAGTGCTATGAATATATTGGCAGCAAGTAATAGCTCTATACTTGATCTTACAACTCACTTAACAGGGAAATTATTCCCGGTACTGGAAATCTATGCAAGAACCCAGGTCTAGTGTGGTCACTGATCTCAGAGGAGAATGGAGTACCACCACTTTACTAGTACAGTATAATTCCCTGTTCCATTCCAAGTGCAGCTTTCACTCTTCAACCATAAGTTTCTCTTTTCAACAGATGGAGAAAATAAATCTACAACAAATTAGAGTGTATACATCAGCTGATTGTATAGCATACATCTACAATATAGCCTTCATACCTATGGCTCAGGCAACATCATGGAAGAGGGCATGGAAAGAACCAGGACAGGAAACAGAGGACCAGGAAATCTACTGAGAGGTTGTGTCCCCTAGAAATGACAAGGAAGTGCCATCTACGATGTCTCAGTATATCTTCCTAAGCAAGACTTAAACAAGAACAACACTAACAGACATGCTATCATGTAAGGGGGGAATCTCATTGGGTTCCACATTAAGACAAAGAACTGCAGAAAGCTAAGATATTCTGAGGAAGAAAGAATAAATCTTTCCCATTGGTGTGTCCCCTAAAATTGGTTATCTGCTATTGAGTGATCAGCTCTGAACTCATATACATAGAAACATCAATAAACAAGACTCAGAAAAAATTCAAAAATTAAAGCAATAGAATAAATTGGGTGGTTGTTTATTTGATTACCACAACTTTCTTGAAATTTGTGTATGTCTTTGTGTTTTTGTGCATGTATGTACACATGAATTTGGGTATATACAGAAAACATAAACAGTCTTTTTTTTTTGGACCAAAGCTGCAGACAGTGATGGTATTAAATATGGTGCTGAAAATTGAAGTCTGATCTTCTACAAGAACATCAAGTGCTCATAATTTCTGAGCCATCTCTCTAAACAATTTATATTTCTGTGTATTCCTAGGACTTTATAATTAAAGTAGCTGGACCATATACATATTTTTGATTTTCTTGGATGTCAAAATTTCAATCTAAATAAATGTTGCTGGATTTTTAAAAAAATGTTCAATTTTGAAGTTATTTTGATCTGGTTAATTTGTTTTCTGTTTGTACACTGTTGGCATAAAAACAACTGTATTTACAAGGTTATAATGAGTATCTTTATGCCTCAGAAGATAATAGAAATTAGAGGTACACAGATATAGTTCAGATGGTGTTGGTTCAGGACTGAGAAACTCCAAAACTTGTCCTCAGTAACTTTGTCTTTAAGCTACCATGCTGAAGTTCATTTTTAGGAATCTGGTCACATGTTTCTTCCATCCTCTTCTCCACCTCATTTAAGTTATTTGTGCATTAGTAGCTCTTGAAGGCCGTGTAAGGAGTATTTTCAAATTTATATACATCCAACTTTATTGATTTCATTATAAATCAAGATAAATCTGGTCAACTACCAAGGTTCAAGTAGAAACATTTTGACTTTTTGAATTTCTTAGTGCGTTAATCATACATTAATGTGATTTTGAGGCATTTGTGATTTAGAAAACTAGTCCAGGTGAATTTACATAGAAAGGACAGGTTTTTAAAAGATCAATAAATTTAATAGTGTTTTAAGTTAACTTTGAACATCTTGGAAAGATATAAGATTTATGTGCCTTATTAATTTTAAAAAGTAAAAGTTGATATAAAAACAATAAGGAACAGGTGTCATTAAATGGATCCAATGGTTTAAAGAAAGATAACATGAGATTGGAAACAGATACTGCACCACCTGGGTATCCATCCCATACACAGGTACCAAACACAGACACTATTGTGTAAGCCAAGAAGTGCATGCTGTCAGGAACCTGATAAAGCTGTCTCCTGAGAGGATCAGTAAGAGTCTGACAAATACAGAGGCAGATGCTCTAAGCCAACCATTGGACTAAGCACAGGGTCCCAGTGGAGGAGTTAGAGAAAGGACTGAAGGAGCTGAAGGGGTTTGCAACCCAATTGGACAACCAACCAGACCGCCCAGAGCTCCCAGAGAGTAAACCACCAACCAGGAAGTACACATGGCAGGACCCATGGCTGCAGCCGAATATGTAGTAGAGGATGGCCTTATCTGGCATCAATGGGAGGAGAGGCCCTTGGTCCTGTGAAGGTTCAATGCCCCAGTATAAGGGAATTCAGGAGCTGAGAGGCTGGAGTGGGTAGGTAGGTAGGGGAAGACCCTCATAGAAGTAGGGGGAGAGGGGATGTGATAGGGGTTCCCAGGTGGAAAACAGGGAAAGAGGATAACATTTGAAATGTAAATAAAGAAAATAT
>NW_022196912.1:78670947-78783640 GCF_008632895.1 Mastomys coucha | reverse complement strand
AAAAAAAAAAAAAAGATAGTCACTGGAGAGAAAATAGTGATCTCATGGGAGGAGAGGCCCATGGTTCTGTGAAGGCTCTATGCCCCAGTGTAGGGGAATGCCAGGGACAGGAAGCAGGAGAAGGTAGGTTGGTGAACAGGGGGAGAGGGGAGGGAATAAGGGGTTTTTCTGAAAAAAACCAGGAAAAGGAAGAACATTTGAAATGTAAATAAAGAAAATATCTGAGATTTTTTTCCATTTCTTTCTTCAGAGACTTGAAGTTCTTGTAGTAGAGATATTTCACTTGCTTAGTTAGAGTCACACAAAGGTATTTTATATTATTTGTGACTATTGTGAAGAGTGTAGTTTCCATAATTTCTTTTTCAGATTGTTTATCCTTTGTGTAGAGGAAGGCCTTTGATTTGCTTGAGTTAAATTTATATCCAGCTACTTTGCTGAAGTTGTTTATCAAGTTTAGGAGTTCTCTGGTGGAATTATTGGAGTCACTTAAGTATACTGTCATATCATCAGCAAATAGTGATAATTTGATTTATTCCTTTCCAATTTGGATCCCTTTGATCTCCTTTTGTTGTCCTATTGCTCTGACTAGGATTTCAAATACAATATTAAATAGGTAGTGAAAGAGTGGGCAGTCTTGTCTAGTCTTGTCTTGTCTTGCCTGATTTTAGTAGGATTGCTTCAAGTTACTCTCCATTTAGTTTGATGTTGGCTACTGGTTTGCTGTTTATTACTTTTACTATGTTTAGGTGTGGGCTTTGAATGCTTGATCTTTCCAAGACTTTTATCATGAAGGGGTGTTGTATTTTGTCAAATGCTTTGTCAGCATCTAATGAGATGATCATATGGTTTTTTTTTAAGTTTGCTTATATAGTGGATTGATTATGTTGATATATTTCCATATATTGAACCATTCCTGCATCCCTGACATGAAGTCTACTTGATCATGATGGATGATCGTTTGATGCGTTCTTGGATTCAGTTTGCAACAAGTTAATTGAGTACTTTTGCATTGATATTCATAAGGGAAACTGGTCTGAAGTTTTCTTTCTTTGTTAGGTCTTTGTGAGGTTTAGAAGATGAAAAAAATCTCCCATGCTCATGGATTGGCAGGGTTAATATAACAAAAATGGCAATCTTGCCCAAAGCCATCTACAGATTCAGTACAATCCCCATCAAAATTCCAGCTCAATTCTTCACAGAGTTGAAAAGAGAAATTTGAAAATTCATCTGGAATAACAAAAAACCTAGGAGAGCAAAAACTATTCTCAACAATAAAAAACTTATAGTGGAATAATCATCCTCGACCTTACACTTTACTACAGACCAATTGTGATACAGTGACAGATAGGACGATCAATGGAATAGAATTGAAGACCTAGAAATGAACCAACACACTTATGGTCACTTGATCTTTGACAAAGGAACTAAAACCACCCAGTAGGAAAATGACAGCAATTTCAAAAAATGGTACTGGCTCAACTGGTGGTTAGCATATAGAAGAATGCAAATCGACCCATTCCTATCTCCTTGTATAAAGCTCAAGTCCAAGTGGATCAAGGACCTCCACATAAAATCAGATACACTGAAACTAATAGAAAAGAAAGTTGGGAAGAGACTGATCACATGGGCATAGGGGAAATTTTTCTGAACAGAACATCAATACCTTATGATCTAAAATCAAAAACTGACAAATGGGAGCTCAAATAATTACAAAGCTTCTGTAAGGCAAAGAACAGTGTCAATAGGACAAAATGGCAAACAACAGATTGGGAAAAGATCTTTACCAATCCTATATCCAATAGAGGGCTAATATTCAATATATACAAAGAACTTAAGAAGTTAGACTTTAGAGAACCAAATAACCCTATTAAAATTGGGTAAAGAGCTAAACAAAGAATTCTCCACTCACAAATACTGAATGGCTTAGAAGCACCTAAAGAAATGTTCAACATCCTTAGTCATCAGGGAAATGGAAATCAAAACAACCTGAGATTCCACCTTATACCAGACAGAATCGCTAAGATCAAAGCTCAGGTGACAGCAGATGCTGGTGAGGTTGGGGAGAAAAAGGAACACTCCTCCATTGCTGGTCGGAATGCAAGCTGGTACAACCACTCTGGAAAGCAATTTGGTGCTTCCTCTGGAAATTGGACATAGTTCTACCAGATGACTCAGCTATACCACTCCTGGGCATATACCCAGAATATGCTTCAATATGTAATAAGGACACATGCTCCACTATGTTTATAGCAGCCTTATTTATAATAGCCAGAAGCTGGAAACAACCCTCTACAGAGGAATGGATACAGAAATTGTGGTACATCTACACAATGGAGTACTACTCAGCTATTAAAAACAATGAATTTATGAAATTCCTAGGGAAATGGATGGATCTGGAGAATATCATCCTGAGTGAGGTCACCCAATCACAAAAGAAGACACATGGTATGCACTCATTGATAAGTGGATATTAGCTCAGAAGGTCGGAATACCGAAGATCCAATCCACAAACCACAAGAAACTGAAGAAAAAGGAGGACCAATGTGTAGATGCTTCAATCCTTCTTAAAATGGGAAACAAAATACCTGTGGAAGGAGTTACTGAGACAAAATATGGAGTAGAGACTGAAGGAAGGAAAATCCAGAGACTGCTACACCTGGGAATCCTTCACATATTCAATCATCAAACCTAGTCACTGTTGTGGATGCCAGCAAATGATGGCTGACAGGAGCCTGATATAGCTGTCTCCTGAGAGCCTCTGGCAGTGTCTGACTAACACAGAAGTAGCGGCTCACAGCCTTTCATTGGACTGAGCACAGGGTCCCCAATAAAGGAGCTAGAGAAAGGACCCAAGGAGCTGAAAGGTTTGCAGCCCCTTATGACAAACAGCAATATGAACTAACTAGTACCCTCTGAGCTCCCAGCAACCAAACCAGCTGCGTAGAGTACACATGGCGGGTCTCATGGCTCCAGCTTCCTATGTTTCAGAAGATGGCCTAGTCAGTGTCATCAGTGGGAGGAGAGGCCCTTTGTCCTGTGAAAGTTCAATGTCCCAGTGTAGGGGAATGCCAGGGTAAGGAATAGGGAGAGGGGAGGTTGGTGAGCAAGGGGAAGGAGGAGGGAAAAGGTTTTTTGGGTTTTATTTGGAGGGGAAACCAGGAACAGGGGTATCATTTGAAATGTAAATAAAGAAAATATTTAATTAAAAAAACTAACATAAAAAACACAAGGAAAAGACATCCTAAAAATATCTAATAAAATAAATAAGTAAAATAAAAAATAAAAAAAGAAAGAAAGAAAAAAGACATACTCTAGAATATCAACTGCAGTTGGAATTTTTCAGATTTTGTTTGATCTGCCATGTTTTTGAGAATTCGTGGATATAGCTTTACTGTCAGACCTGGGAGACACACTCTTAAAGTAGAGTTCCTGCTCTCTTTCTCTGAATCATTCTTCTTACTCTTCCTCAATCTTCCCTGAGCCTGAGGTACAAGAGTTCTGCTATACCTGCATCCGTTGATGCTCGGCACCCTGTTGTCAGTTATTCTCTCTATTTGGACTGGTTGTTGCTTTCTGTAATGGCATTTTCTCCTGCAAAATTAAGCTTCCATGATGAGGGTGAGAGCAACACTCATATCGGTATCAGTGTTTGGGATACAGTTAAGAACTAACCCAGTTTAGGATATGTCGGTAGTGGGTGTCCCTTTTAAGCCTATGACTTTTCCAGGCATAGGTAGCTAAATATAAACTCTCTCCCTAAATAAATCTTCCACTTATTTGTCTATTCATCTCTTCACAGCACCTATGTCATGCAGTTCTCCATTCTACAACTCCTCTACACCTTGTTTTCCTTTGAAGTGACTGCATGGTATAGTGTTGAGCATAGCTACCTTCCAGGTAAAGAAAACATTTTGAAAATAGAAAACAATATTCTCAGGACTTAGCAACATGGGTTGAAGGTGAGATTAAAGTCATAGTTTGTGTGCTTCAATGTTTCTAACTAAATGATTCTGTGTTTATGAACAAGATGTTATGTCATAGTGTTCTAACATAGTCCTATAAACAGAGAGCCTGGATATTCAGTTCTGAAGCTTGTAACTATGTTGTGTAATTTGTAGAGTATCTTCAAACCTAACAGTCTCTGTATACATGAAGATAGGAAACTGCCAGGAAGGAATCTGGCCTTTCATTGGAATATGGCCAACTTACCAAGGTCTAAACACTTAAATAAAACTGACTTTTCCTCTCTGTCAAAAAAAAAATGTATGTGTTTGGGGAAGAATAGGAGGGGTGTGCATTGGGTACATTTGGGTAAAACATGTTATATGTACACATAAAATTCTCAAACAATAAGCAAATAATAAAAAGGAATTTAATATTTTATCCACTTAAGGGATGAAAAAATGTATTTATTTCATTTAAAGCTGTGCTGCATTTTGTCAAATACTCTCTAATAGAGACTACTCTGTAGAAATAAAATCTGTGTTAGGACTTAGATTTTAGATAAAAATCCAAGTAGGACGATAAAACACAAAGTGCAGAAGCAGAGACTAAACAAGGGAGTTATAATAGTTTAGAGAGGTAAAGATTCTAGCAAGTCGAGAACTTTTAAAAACCTAAATGTATTTCTGCTGGTAATTCAAAGACCTATTATCTTGTGTACATTATGGATATAAAGGAATGCTTATTAGTACAAAGCAGAAGATACAGCCAAAAGTAAGCTGAAAGTCATTGTATTTTTAATACTTTGCTGTTGAGTGTAGGTTAGCAATATTAGGGAAATAAAATATTAAACACTTACACTCAGTGCTTTGCTTAAATGAAGTGTGTGCAAAGAAGAAGAAAGCTTTTGTTGGAGAGCTAACTTAGATGACATACAGAAGATTCATACTGCAAAAAGATACAAGAATATAGATTCTTAGATGGCTTGTCTGAATTTTTCCTATTATATAGTTATAATCACTTCTCAAATAGACAGTATATTTACCAAAACAGAAATATTATTGAGCAAAATGCAGAACACCTTAATAATTTGAAGGAATTTAAGGATCAAATTCAGCTTTAAATATAATTATATGTGAATCCCAGAAATTATTCACGGGAAATAATTTCACTTCACATCAGATTGATTTAATACCAAAGTAAAGTATTTCGTTTTGTTTTGTTTTTATATTTTATTCAGTGTGTGTGCATGTGTGTGTGTGTATGTATGTGTGTGGGGAGGCATGGAGAGGAGATGACTACCATGGTGTGTGTGTTTGTGTGTGTGTGTGTGTGTGTGTGTGTGTGTGTGTGTAATGATCAAAGGTAAGTTCTTTTCTCTCACCACACAGATTTCAGGGATCAAATTCAGATCTTCAGGAACGGTGGCAAGCATCTTTATTTCTTGGGCAACATTGTTGGCCCAATTCATATATTTCCAAGGAACATATCCAGATAAAATCTGTAATTATTAAATAGCTAGCAAGTAGACCTTGAAGCAGCAGTAGAAATTCACACTAAAGTAAATATAGAATTCTAGCTAATAGATAACAAATAGTAAATCTGATTGCCCATCTTTTTAGAAAAGCTGATATATACCAAATCTGTATCTTTAAATCATTTTACTGATCACAATTACATGTTTGTATATAACCATATGCATAATTTTGTAAAAAAGATATTAGTTATTAAAGTAGCTTTTATATTTGAAAACAGTATATTAACACTTATAATGTGTGAAGTTTGTTCTTGTGGTTGTCATGACACTGGTGGGTGTAGTTCAAAAATCATTTTCTTTAAATGTAAAAGAAAAAAAAATCTTGTGAGGAAACCAGAACATGTGGAAAGTAGCATAAATGGTATTCATGTATCATTAGCTTACTGGCCTGACTTTACAGTAGTCATACTCGTGGGTCAATATGTCTAAAGAAAGTAAGAAATCATTTAAACATTTTTTTCTTCCTCTTTTACACTTCCTACCCTTTCTCTTAAGGGTTATCAATGCAGAATGCTTTCCACAAGGAAAATATAAATGTATCTTTATTTTATAGAAAGGGCTTGATTTTTTATGCTTTCTGGATATAGAGCTGTGAAAAACTTACCTTCCAGAAATGAGAAGTATATTGGAAAATTAACATATGATAATGATACACTGAAAAGACATTGAACTTTAGTATTTGAGGAAGGAAGAGCTGGAGTTTGTTGATAGTCTGTACTACATAGGAAGACCTTGTACACATAATAGAAAAAGAAAGAGAAGAAAGCTTGCCTAAGTTATAAAGTAAAACTGCTCTTAAAATAGAAAATT
Source organism: Mastomys coucha (assembly GCF_008632895.1). Lineage (NCBI taxonomy): Eukaryota > Metazoa > Chordata > Mammalia > Rodentia > Muridae > Mastomys > Mastomys coucha. The sequence continues at coordinate 78,777,351 of NW_022196912.1, read as the reverse complement.
TTGTTTGTATTCTAATGCTTATATTGGTAAAAGAAGGCTGCTTGTGAACATAGATAGTGGTTATTTTTTGGAAATGTCTGTACTTTTATATTCATTTTCAACCAGGTAGTCATTCCCATAGCAGTCCTTGAAAGACACATCCTTTTATGAATGTTTTAAGGAATTAATTTCTTTTCTTTTTCTTTTTTTTTAATGACAGATTCTATTTAATCATCCATTCTGTTAATCTGTATCTCTCTTTTTTTAGATATTTTCTTTATTTACATGTCATACGATATCTCCTTTTTCCAGTTTCCCCTCCATAAACAAAACAAATCACAAAACACAAAAAACAACAACAATGAAGAAGGCAGAGAAAGGACCCAAGGAGGTGAAGGGTTTGCAGCCCCTGATGAACAACAATATGAACTAACTAGTACCCTCAGAGCTCCCAGGGACTAAACCACCACCAAAGAGTACACATGGTGGGACCAATTGCTCTAGGAATGAATTTCTTTAAACAATCTTTCTTTAGTTCCTCAACCACTGTTAAGTATTTTTTCTGTCTGAATTTGCCTTTTTTCCCCAATTGTCTTTTCATTGGTTCATTACATCTATAGTTTAGGTATAGGAAAGGGCCTGTATTAAAGGAGAAAAAGATTAAATCATACCTAATCTAATTAACGGAAGCATGGATGATAGATTTGACAAGTTAATCTCTCCCAATTAAGTGGTAAACTGAAAGTTTTCATAAACAAAATATTCTAACTCTACAGACTCAAAGTTATGACAATACATATACATATATATATATGTATATGTATACATATATATATATGTATATATATACATATATATATATGTACCACTAAGCATATTTATTAAAATTCCTAATTGTGCAGGGAGTTATAAAAGTTCTTAACAACTTAAATACATGTCACCAGACCATGTAACACTAGAAAGGCTGAGATAGGATTACCAGTTTAAGACCCTAGTGGTCAATACAGTGATATCTTGTCTGCCATCCCTGGAAAAAAGATATCCTAGAAAGCAAGAACAACTGGAGAACCTTGTCAATGCTACCAGCAACAAAGTCAGCAATATTAAACATACCAGGCTTTAGTCGTTCCTAAGGAATGTTATTTGCTTAACTAATACTTTGGTCCTTTCTATGATAGCAGACTATGCTAAATTAACATTGACTGCCAACTTGACGCAGCTTAAGAATCCTAAAACAAGAATCTCAATAGAATACTTATTCTTATCAAGTTGTTTGTGGGCGGCTCTATGAGGTATTATCTTGGATGATGACTGATGAAGGAGAGCACACTTTTTTCTTTTCTTTTTTTTTTAACCTCATCATCACTAGGCTGGTGAACATAAAATATAAGAGACCTAGTTGAGAATGAGCTAGTGAGCATTCCTGTGTTCCTCCATAGATTTTGCTTTATTGACCTGTCTTGAGTGTCTGTTTCTGTCAATGATGAGCTGTGACATAAACAAGTATAAGACAAGGGAACCCCAGTGGAAGGATAAGGACATCAATACACCCACAGAACTTTTGACCTGAAATGTCTGCTGTCTACACTAGAATGGATGGTACAGTCCAAAACAGACCCCTTTCAAAGAACAAATATTCATGAGATTTTATGTTTAAAGTATGAAGAAATTACTATGGAGGTACAGAAATAAACAGATTATGACTGTTTTGGTATAGTGGAGTATGCTTCTGATAGTTTGTTGTGTGATAGCTTCTACAAATTTGTAACTATACTAGAGCTCTGTTCAGGGTCTACCACTTGAAATAATTATAGAGAGAAACTGTATAGAGTAAAAGACACCAGATTAACATCAAATTGTATAAAAGAAAAAGATATATTTGTAAAGCATGTCAAAATTTATTATAAAATCCTAGTGTATTATTCTGGGTTTTCTAGATTCACAGAACTTATGGAATGTCTCAATATATTAAGGGAATTTATTGTAATGACCTACAGTTTGCAGTCCAACTAACTCAACAATGAGTATCTGTGAGTGGGAAGTCTAATAAGCTTAGTTGTTTCAGAGGATCTTCTGTTGAAGGTAGGGTCCAGATTAAAAGTTTGTAACTTGCTCTGTCCCAGGCTGGCCTTTAACACAGAGATCTGCTTACCTCAGTCTCCTGGGATTAAAGACTTGTACAACCTTGCCAGGACCTAAGTTTTCATGACTACTATGCCTCAAGACCTAGATCAATAACATATGTCATCCCAAGTCAAAATCTGGGTCAGATGCCTGGGATGATCTGGATCATAGTTGTGCCCTCTATTTCTAGGTTGTAGTTCATTCCAGAGATAATCAAGTTAACAGCCAGGAATAGCCCTCACACATAGTAAATCCAATTTTATTGTTTAAGTCTATGTAACTGTAGCATATACTTGGTAAAATCTACATTGGTAATATCTACTCATCACTCTGATAGAATATAGAATGAATTAATAGAATTAGTCTTCATATCATATGATTCATAGAAAACTAGGTATGTTCTTAATACTTTGCATTTAATCATGATATAGTCCACAGACCCAAAGGAGCACTCGTTGATCTCCATGGGAAGAGGAAATATACTAGATTTTGTGGGTTGACTAGGAGCAAGTGGCTATAAGACCAGGAGGGAATATGTGAAGTGGGGTGCATGGAGAGAGTATGGGGATTGAGAACTGCAATTGGAGGGCATTTGTGGTACAACATGGAAACCTAGTTCATTGGAAACTCCTTGGAGTCTAGGAAAATGATACCACCGAGTACTCCTTTTCATGAAGAATATTAAGTCTGAACCATTTGTCTTCTGTAACCAGGTAAAGCTTCCAGTGGTGGGATTAGGACACCAACCCAGCCATAAAAGATTCCACCTACAATTTGTCCTGCCTCCAAGAAGTGCTTGGACCTTGGTGACTCAGAACTTTTGGAAGTGGCCAACCATTTACTGGTCTTATTCAAGTTTTATGTCATGAGAAAGATCCCATTTCTGATGCTTCCAGGAAGACCAGGAACCAGAAACTGGATAGCCCAGAAACCTAGTGTAGAAAGAAAATTAATAAAATGGTCCCTAATGGTATTCTTCTATGTTCATAAATTGGTGTCTAGACCAACAGTCATTTGAGAAGCTTTCTCCAGAAGCTGATGGGAGCAGATGTACACCCTCACAGCCAAACATTAGTTTAGAGAGTATGCAAATTATAGATCTCCATCAGCTCCCTCCCCTTAGAGATCAGGAATTCTGTAGAAGAGGATAGGGGCAAGAATTGTAGGCATCGGTGGCACTGAGAATACCAAGGTAACATGGCTTATTGAATCAACTAAGCAGGGCACAGAGGAAGTGGCAGTCATGGAGCCTGCATTGATCTGTTCTAGGTCTTCTACATATATGTCATGATTGTTAGCTTGGTGTTCTTGTAAATCTCATAACAGTGAGAGGGGAGGGTGTCTGTAACTCCCTTGCCTGCTCCTGGGACTTTTTACCTCCTAATGAGATGGGTAGCCCAGCCTTGATATGGGGTTTGTGAATAGTATTGTATCTTGTTATGATGAGTTCAGTTGAAATGCCTTGGAGGCCTGTTCTTTTCTTATGGAAAATGAAGGAGGTATAGATCTGGGGGAAATAGAAGGTGGTGATGGGGATAGGGAATAATTGAGAGAGGGAAAACTGTGGTCAGAGTGTATTGTATGAAATAATAAATTAAAAATAATAAAAACTGTTTATTAAATTTTGAAGTGTCAAAACTCTTTTCTATCATATTTATTGATATATTTAATAACCTTAACTGCATTTTACTAAACATCTGACTCATATATTAGATTTATAATATTAACTTATGATTATTAGACTGATATATAATTATTATTTATCATAGTTAAGTGAGTTAAGACTCAAAAATCTGTATGGTGTGCTATTGTAACAACTTTTATAGAATAATTGATTGAATGGAACCTATATTGTTAGTGTGTGTGTGTGTGTGTGTGTGTGTGTGTGTGTGTGTATGAAATTTGAATTGAGAGTTCAATATTCTCCTCTCTTGGTTAGTAAACACACACATATGTATATTGATATTATTTTTCTCATGTCTATTTTCTTTATGACACCAATGACATTGTGTTTTATCAACTTTAATTTTAAAGTGGACTATTAGGTAGTTCAAACATTGACAGTTTTATCAAATACAATACTCAGGAGCTAGCATTTGGAATCTATAAAAACAAACTATTACAAATTGTGCATCATCTAAAAGACAAATTAGATCCTGAAATAAAAAGGTTTTATATATTATGATATCTTTGAGTTCATATAACTATAAATGAACATGATTTTACAATGATAAATAATACCATTATTTTAATTTTTATGCTGCTTGTTCAATGATAAAATTTAAAGTTTATATACTTATATAACAACAGGTATGACTGAGATGCTCAGTTAAGTCAAAGGTAAACTTAACTGTATGATACATAGACAATCATTGTAGCTAGATAAATGATATATAAAACAAATTATAGATAATAGGTAGATGAAAGATCATATATTAAATATGATACAAAATATTATATTTGCGTAAGTAATATACATCTTAGAAATATTATTTTAAGCAAACATTTCATAATTTTGTGTTTCCCATATTTAGAAAATGTAAGCAGGAAAATGTAATTCAGGATGACCATGAAATACAATATTCAACATATACTTATCTCCAACAGTAATAACAGAAGATAATTTGCTTTTGATTTTGTTTTCACTTGGAAATGATTTGTATTTAGAAAAACAAAGTGAAAACACCAGACATACACAAAACCATTGTTTTTTGGCATCTGGAGGCGAAACAGCTGAAAGTTATGACATTTTAAAGCAATCCTGACAGAGCACACGCTGAAGTGTTTACAAGAGCAGTGCTGCTTTCGGAATCACTAGTACATAGTCTAAACATGACATTGGAGTTGGTGGCAGAAAAAAATACCTATGCATTTAGTATTAACTTTATAAATTCAAATTCAACCTTGTCAAAAATTCACATAGACTATTTGACATATTGCTGTATCTGACCTTTGAGCAAGAAAATAAAAAGTGGAATCTCATAAAATTCATGTTTTGAATTCTGCTCAAGTTCAAGTAACATGTCAATGTCAGATGGTCAGATGGTAAAACTTTAGTGAACAATAACAAGCTTAAACCTAGTAAATGAAAAGTGCCTTAGACTATTATTCAGAGTTTTCTTAGCAAACATCTAAAATGTAAATATTAACCCTGGAGGAATGTAGTGTTTTGGGATATATAAACCATTGCATAGGACAAAATGGCAAACAACGAATTGGGAAAGATCTTTACTAATCCTATATCTGATAGAGGGCTAATATCCAATATATACAAAGAACTCAAGGAGTTAGACTCCAGAGAACCAAATAACCCTATTAAAAAATGGGGTATAGAGCTAAACAAAGAATTCTCAACTGATGAATACCGAATGGCTGAGAAACACCTAAAGAAATGTTCAACATCCTTAGTCATCAGGGAAATGCAAATCAAAACAACCCTGAAATTCCACCTCATACCAGTCAGAATGGCTAGGATAAAAAAAGAGGAACACTCCTTCATTGCAAGCTGGTACAACCACTGGACATCAGTTTGGCAGTTCCTCCAGAAACTGGACATAGTACTACCAGAGGACCCAGCTATACCACTCCTGGGCAAATACCCAGAGGATGCTCCAACATGTAACAAGGACACATGCTCCACCATGTTCATAGCAGCCTTATTTATAATAGCTAGAATCTGGAAACAATCCAGATGTCCCTCAACAGAAGAATGGATATAGAAATTGTGGTACATCTACACAATGGAGTACTACTCAGCAATTAAAAACAATGAATTTATGAAATTCTTAGGGAAATGAATGGTTCTGGAGAGTATCATACTGAGTGAGGTAACACAGTCACAAAAAAACACACATGGTATGCAGTCTCTGATAAGTGGTTATTAGCCCAGAAGATCAGAACATACAAAGTATAATCTACAAACCAAAAGAAACTCAAGAAGGAAGACCAAAATGTGGATACTTCATTCCTTCTTAATAGGGGGAACAAAATACTCATGGAAGGAGTTGTAGAGGCTAACTTTGGAGCAGAGACTAAAGGAAGGACAAACCAGCCTGATATAGTTGTCTCCCAAGAGGCTCTGACAGTATCTGATTAATATAGAAGTACTCACAACCATTCATTGAACTGAGTACAGGGTCCCCAAAGAAGGAACTAAAGTAAGGACCCAGGGAGCTGAAGGGATTTCAGCCCCTTAGGACGAACAACAATATGAACTAACTTGTACCCTCAGAGCTCCCACGGACTAAACCACCAACCAAAGGGTACACATGGTGGGACTAAGGGCTCCAGCAGCATATGTAGCAGAAAATAGCCTAGTCGGACATCTATGGGAGGAGAGGTCCTTGGCCCTGTGAAGGTTCTGTGCTCCAGTGTAGGGGAATGCCGGGGCCAGTAAGCAGGAAAGGGTGTTGTGGCACGCAGGGGGAGGGCAGAGGGAACAGGGATTTGTTCTTGTTGTTGTTGTTTGTTTTTTGTTTGGAAGGGAAACTGGGAAAGGAGATATCTTATGACATGTAAATAAAGAGAATATCTAATAACAAAAAAGAAGAGGAACTTAATAGACCATTTCATTGTGAAGTTGCAGAACAGTAATGATAAGAAAAATTTGGGTAGTTGCAGCTGGTTCATGATATTTCAGAGATGAACAAAGACTCTATTAGAACTCTATTAGGGACTTTCATTCTGTCCATGTTTTGATAACTTTATTGAAGTTGAAATTAGAGGCAGTGAAGTATTTGTTTGGCAAAAGAAATTCTAATACAAGATAATATTCAGGTTGGTGCTAAAGAAACAACTTTCATTGACAGATATAAGAATCATTGTAACAAAATTTCCTTTGATGCATTAAAAAAAGTTCTGAAGTTAATATACGATGCATCAGAGTCTCTTTTGAGCAGGCAACAGTACTTGAAAATATTGGTCATGTGATATTGATTTTGAAAACATGGAAAAAATAAGACCAAGTCTTCTCATGAAGAAAGACTGGCCAGACAATGAATGGCAGAGTGACTCAATATGAGGCCACATTGTAGAGCTCTGAGAGTGAAGCCTATTTTACTATAAAATATTAGATATTTGAGATACCAGGGCTATTGGACATATACCAAGTGGAACTATTCCTAGGAGAAAATTCATATATACTAAAAGCAGCAAGGCTTGCAATATGTGAGTATCCAAGTCTATTGGTGCTCATAAGATGACATTATAAGCTCCAGATATCAGATATGAAGGTGCAGGAGTTAGTTGTTTCTTTTTCAGAATTTAGTTTTGCTTTGGTATATTTGTTTCTTGCTATGGCCAGGCACTTATATTTGGGAATTGGAATATTTAATTTTTACCATTATGCTAGACTTACGTTAGGATTTTTATTTATAGCAGCTCACAAAAGAGACATTGGACTTTTAAAGCATTGAAGAATTTAAAATCTCTGGATGTTTTGAAAGTTGAACTCTTTCATTATCCATCTTGAGCTTTAAAACTATTGGATGTTTGGTTCACCTAGACAGATAAATAGACATTATTTGAATTTATAATTTTAAGCATGGAAGAGATAGTTTCCTATGAAAGACAAGAAAAGTAAATAAAGAAAATAAAAAAAAGAAAAGTATTCAGGTTTAGGGATTCTATGTGCAGATTGATGTCTGTGATATGTGTAAATCATAAGTTGGAAATATATGAGACCAATTCCTTTCAATGTTGTGTTACATTTTTCCAGGAAGATGTGAATGCATGTCTAGTCATTTCAAACAGATAATGGAGGGAAGAAAAAGTATGTCCCACCCATAGCTATCATAGTGAGTCAGTGTTTCCTACAGAAGGTGAGGCTATGCCTACAGCAACATGGTTGACTCAAAAGCAGAAGCATTACTAGAAATTTTACCTCAGTAGGGGTGGGCAATGACTAATCACAGCTGTGACTATACCAGTTCCTATAACATAGCCTAGTAAAGGTAATCCTTAGGTTCAGGAAAAGACCCTGACTTGCAGTAAACAAACAAACAAACAAACAAAAGATTAATAAAGGAGGGCACCAAATGTCCTCTTCTGGCATATTCTTCTAGTATTGGTAGACATACTTCTCTCACATACACATGCATACAAACTCACACAGAAACACACACATACAAATACATAATTAATAAAAAAGCAATTCTACTTAATGAGATTTCCATTAGCCAAGAAACACTTGGAGAAATGAGGTAAGGAAAAAGAGAGTAATGGGGTCTCACCACATAACATGCAAGGGCTAAACATTACTCCATTATTCATGAAGAAATGAATAATGAGTGAGCACTTAAAACAGAAGTGTAGCCAGGCAGTGGTGTGCATGCCTTTAGTTCTAATACTTCGGAGGCAGAGACAGGTGGATTTCTGAGTTCAAGTCCATCCTGGTCTATAGAGTGAGTTCTAGGACAGCCAGGGCTACACAGAGAATTCCTGTCTCAAAAATAAAATAAAATAAAATAAAATAAAATAAAATAAAATAAAATAAAATAAAATAAACAGAAGTTTAATATGAATAGGACTTGGACACAATGTGAGTGATACAGGGTTTTGAGCACAACAGGTCTTCTCTCAACCCAATTATCTTGGACCCAATGACCTAGGGTGTGATCCTTTCATTGTTAAGAGAGATGAGCTTGGGACAATGTCATGGTGTTTTGAGTCCTGTTGGTGAAAATCAAAGAAGCAGATGTTTATGGAAACATGCAAAGTATAAACCTGCTTTAGTAATGAGAATGTCAGAACAATGATGCACTAAGGAGAGGCAGGAGACTCTCAGGAACAAGTTTCTCAGGGTGGAAAATGCCATCAAGCATCCTTGACTAGTGTTTTTTGTTTTGTTTTGTTAGTTTGTTTGTTTTGTTTTGTTTTGTTTTTACAAGATTATGACAGAGAGTGGGCAAAAGCTGAAGTAATTACCACAATTTGGCTAGTTCATGGACCAAACCAATGAAGAGCCCGTATGATTTATGTATTTCCCCTCTGACCTAACTACAACCATGTATGATCATGTACAATTCATGTACTAACCACCTGGTTTTGGTTGTTTGAAGCACTTCTGCCAACATCTGATTTTTGTTTTAATTATTTTCATTGACAATTAACTAGTTGATCATTTATGATCACTATGACTCTCCAAACATGTAGGTCTCTTACTTGCTGTTAGTTATATTAGGTTCCTTTTGAACCTCTTGCCTACCAAAAGAAGTTGTTCTTCGTTAAGTCCTTACATGTGTAATATCTAGGGTCTTTTTCCCGAAACAGGTGGTGGTTTTCTTAAAAGCCATCCTAGGTTAGTTGGTTAAATTTATCTGACTTTTAAGCAAGAATCCCAGAAAGTACAGGAACACCCATATATATACCTGGAGGCTTTGGATGTTGTGAGATGAGCCAATTCCATTGGGCCAAAGTGCTGTCCTTTTCAGCTTGGTCATCTTACATTTAGTTATCAAGTCTCTTCTTAATCTTCCTATGCATCTCAGGTCTAGTTGTGTTATCCCTCGTTCTTAGTACTAACTTCAGCCTCTCTTCTCTTATTTGCACCATGAGCACTTTTCTTCTACTACTTATTAATAGTTACTTCCTACATTGAAAGTTACTTTCCAATATCGAGTAACTTTTTATTATAGAAGGAATGGAATGAGAACTTGGAGGAAGAAGAATGATGCCTACCTAGTAACTGTGGAGACATAAGATTAACATCCAGAAACTGAGAAAATTAATGACTTTTGGTTGACCTACTTACCATTTAAAACTGTTTTATACCAGCTATAAATATATAGTCATTTTACAAAAGTTCATCAGATTGACCTCATATAAGAAAATGGAAGGACAATTCAGAAAATTAATCATCCTATCATTTTCAAAACCACCAGTCATGAACATCTTAGGCTGTTTTATATTTTACAAACAGTTCAGTTTTGTCCCACTGAGATAATCTATCATCTGTAACCTAAACCTACTGGATCTTAATGACATATAGTTTACAGCATAGAAATGATAGTGGGGTGGAGGAATGAACTCCTCCTCCTTCAATAACACAGTACCAAAAACATACTAATTTTTCCATCCCTTAAAACCAGAATTAAGGGGGTATGCTGCATCCTTTATGAAGGACATTCCTTTTTATGCCCTTTACCAGAAAATAGTATTTAGCATTCTACACCAAGGCTTTCACAGCTACAAGTTAGTTTTTACTAAATTGCTAAAGAAAGACGCAAACCAAAATTGACCAAATAAATGAGAGACTTAGGATTAATTTATATAGCCTCCACATTTATTCTGTAACTGACGTATGAAAATACTCCAGGGACTATTCAGTTGATTTTTTTTTCTGCTGAAAAATATCAATAGTTTTGAATAGTTATGGGATCAATAGGAATATAGCTATAAGAGAATATGATGAGGAATAAATATAACCAAAGTATGAAAAATCAAAATTAAAAACACACAAATATGTCAATTTGTATCACCAATTCAGATATTATGACCTAGATACCTAAGACTTTTTACCCCTCAAAGCAGCTTGTAAGTTCTGGGTTTACAACTGATATTCACAAGTTTCTATATTTGAGTTGCTGTAAATGAGATTGTGGATTTTACCTCCATTTGATATGGCAATTTATGATAAGAACTGTGAAAGAGCTTCCTAAGGGATGAAGTCGAAGACGATAAAGAACAACATATTTGGACATGTTTGTTTAAAAACAAGCAAACCAAAGAATGCACTATTAATAAAGAAGTGTATATGTCAGGTCAGAGAACCTTCATATTTCCTGCCTTCCAAAATTTAATAACTGCTATTGAAAAGTGACCATGCCTACCTCCATCCCCACATTTTTTTTTCAAAATGCATGAGTTTATACTAAGTATTTTTGTTGAAGTTGAATAGACCTAGTATCACTATTGTATATTTACTATGGGTAAACTAGAAAATAAAAACAGGCTTTAGTTTATAGCAATCAGAAAAATCAGTCTGTATATATACAGACTTACTTTGATAGTGTTTGAGTTCTGCATATTGCCTAGAAATCATGAATTTAAAATAGATATGACATTTTGAAATTGTTTCGTTTGGAGTGGTAAATATATCCACACTCTTGTGTGTGTGTGTGTGTATGTGTGTTCTGAGATGCATTTTCAAATAATTGCATGTTTAAAGGATATGACAACTGCCTAATAATATCTATCTTTCTTTTATTTTTTTCCCTTAATAATGTCCAAAGTTCTAAGCACATGGAATCTACTCAGAGACTCCATCTTCTAGCAGTCTTAGTAGGTGAGAACCGTGTGGCTATGTTCTAACTAATATAATTTAGTTGGAGGTGATGATTTCCCTAACTAAGAATGAGATGTTGAAAGCAGAATGCTTGTTTTTAGATGTTAGTTGGCATTGTAAATGGCAAGAGAACACAACAGATGCCTGTCAGTGAATTTCACGTTTACAGCCAGGCAGATTATAGCAACATCATCATCAAGCCAAAGTTACAGATGTATCCATATGCAACTCCAAAGGCCTTGAGCAGGTAGGAAAGCTTAATTGAGATAGTTTACCTCCACCTGGACTGTTTTATAAAAGCATACAATCAAAACATTTATATGCATAGAATTAACCTTAATAAATCTTATTTTAAAAGACGTATAATATGATATTATATATCAATAAGTTAATTGTTATTTTTCCCATCAAATTAAGGCTTTTATATTAATGAAGCATAAATAAGTGTATATCTCTTCATTCATTTAAAAAGCTTAATTTTATATAAAAATATATATAATTTATATATTTTATACATATGTAACTTAATCATATAATACATTTCATAATATTTTAATATATTAATAATATATTATAATTATATAATATGTATAATATATTATTATGAGGAGTTATCAAGAGGAATTTTAAAATAGTATTTCAAAGATATTGTGGCTACTGTCATTGCTTAAATCATTTTTTAAACCCTAATGCAGCAAATAAAATACACATAAACCATATTAACTAATAAAACCCAGAACAATAGGAAGAAACCATAACTAGCTGATTTCAAGGGCTTGCTGAGAACGCAGGTTGTTCTCACGGAGAACATTGCGGTTTGATTCCTACCATGCACACTGCAGTTCACAGCCATCTATAATTTGAGTTATAAGAATCTGACACCACAGTCTGGCCTCTGTGAACACTAGACAAGCATGTGGTACCCAGGCATACACATAGTTAAAATGCCCGTAAACACAGAAGCGTCTTTTCAAACAAAAATTGTATTCCATGGATAACAATTAAGTTCGAACTACTTGTTCAATAGTCCAGTGTATCAAGAAAATACATCATCTCCTTCCTTTAATGAGTAATACTTTTAAATAAAAGAAAGATAGTGATATCTGTCTGTCTCATGTAAAAAAAGGACTGTGATTTCCTCAATATATATTTGAGAGGATTTTCTGAAACTAAGTTGCCTATTACTTGATCGTTTCTTTCTGGGTTTTTCTTTCTGTTTTGCTTCTTGATACCAGTCATGTATGATAAAGTAGTCTCATTCAAGGATATATAAAGCAGAATTCAGAAGCTAGAGAGATGAGTCAGTGATTAAGAGCATCCCCTGATCTTGCAGAGGACCCAAGTTCAATTCAAGCACTCAAATAGGGCCGCTCATAACTACATGTAACTCCAGTTACTGGAGATCTGATGCTGTCTTCTGGCCTCCATAGGCACCTTCACATGTATGTGCATATGTCTGCATAAGTAAATAAAATGAAATAACAATTATTTTGGAGAGGAAATAAATCAATATCTTAAGAAAAGCATGTCTTTTCTACACAAGGGATAAAAGGTGTTATGTTATGGGAACTAAATCAGGCCCAGAAAGACCAATTGCATATACCATTTACAAGTAGACTCTGTTCTCATAACAGCAGGCATTAAGGTAGTTGTATCAGGAGTGTTGTGTTTTTAGAGGTAGTAAGAATAGTAAGAATAGTAAGAATGTTTATCAAGATAAGGATGTGTATGTGTTAGTTAATGCACACACTTACATTATTGCTTTGTTGTATTGCTTAGATAAACAAAGCAACAAATCTTTTATCTCCGTGTTTAGTATTCTGGTCTCTTGAAGGAACTGTCTAAGCTCCAAAGCATTGGGGGAGGCCCATCCTTGTAGCTCTACAACTTGCAGAACATAAACACTCTATTTTGAGCAGGAGTCACTCCATTCCAGCAGCTTTGCTAGGAGAACATCAGCTGTCCCTGGTCTTACTTACATCCTGGAGTTTCCATGGCATATTGTGTTTCACCTTACAAGCTCATCCGTGTATTCTCAGGAGCACCTTTCAGACAGTGAACACTGCCACTAATCACCTAGCTTCAGTCCTAGAATTATGGAGAAAGACCCTATGACTTTTTAAATCCTACATCTTTCATTCCTACACAAGCAATGCCATGTGGAAAACACTGCAAGTTCCCCTGCCACCTCAGAATGGAGTCTGGCTACCCTGGAGAAAAACTTCATTGTTTTATGTGTTTTTATCATAGAGTATACTTTCCTTGGTTGCTAATTTGAGTAGTAAAGTCTAACTGTAGAATTTCCTTTTTAGGGTTACTCTTTTCAAATGAACTACATTCACAAGATGGATACTTGAATGTTTATAATTTTCATTTCTATGCAGAACTCTATCCTAAAGATAGACTATAGTTTATCAATTTACTACTTGATAGGTCTTACATTTTCAATACATTTTTATTACTCTAGTATTTCAGATAGAAATGTTAGTGATACACACTTCAGATTATTTGAGTAAATTCCTAATAAACTTTCTGATTTAGCACAAAATTGAATCCTACCTAATGTACATATTCACTGCTGATTGCTTTTTGTAAATTTCATATGAGCTAAAGTCATCTAAGCTGAAGAAGCCCCGCACTCCCATTAGATTTCCTACAGGCAATCTGTGGAACACTCTACTAATTAATAATTGATGTGGAGGGTCCAGCGTATTGTGAGTGTTGTCATCTCTAGGTAGTTAATCCTGGAATGCATAAGAAAGAGGCTGAGTAAGTCATGGGGGAAAAAACAGTAAACAGTACTCCTCCATGGCTTCTGCTTCAGGTTCTGCCTCCAGGTTCTTGCTTTGTGCTCCATGTATTTCCATGATAAGGACCTCTATCCTGTAAGATGTAGTAAACACTTCCTTGTCAAGCTGTTATAACAGTATTTTTTTTTCACAGCCAAATAAAGATAACCAGGACATATTCTTATCAGTTTTGTTAGAAGCAGGAGAGGGTGGGGTGGTGAGCATGGGGAGGAGGGAGGGATCAGAGGTTTGTTCTAGTTGTTTTGTGGGTTTTATTTCCTTTGGAGGGGAAACTGGGAAAGGAGATATTGAATGACATGTAAATAAAGAAAATATCTAATAAAAATATATATACAGAAAAAAGAACTTATTTGACCTATATGTTCTTGCAACTTAACTGCTATTTTCCTCATCATTAAAGACTTTTAAACCTATATTTATCTCATTTGCCACCCATTAGCCATAAATTTTCATGTATTAGATTATATTCAGACTCTTTTAAAAACTGTTTCAATTGTAAGATTCTTTCAAAAATACATTACTTAAGATTAAGCATTTGGAGAAAGGACCCAAGGAGCTGAAGGTGTTTGCAGCTCCATAGGAGGAACAATATGAACTAACCAGTACCCCCCCCCCCCGAGCTCCGAGGGACTAAATCACCAAACGAAGAGAAGAGTACAGTTTGAGGAAACCATGGCTCCAGCCGCATATGTAGCAGAGGATGGCCTAGTCTGTAATCAATGGGAGGAGAGGCTTTTGGTCCTGTGAAGGCTCTATGCCCCAGTGTAAGGGAATGCCAGGGCCAGGAAGCAGGAGAGGGTGGGTTGGTGAGCAGTAGGGGGAGTGGAGAGGGAATAGGATGTATTTTGGAGGGGAAATCAGGAAAGGGGAGAACATTTGAAATGTAAATAAAGATAATATCTAATAAAAAAACAAAAACAAAACAAAAAACCGTTAAGCTTTAGAAGTGTTTTTGCTTTCCTTTGTCTATTCATAGTTTGCTTTTTATTATTATATTAACCCCCTTCCCATCCTCTCTCTCTCTCTCCCTCCCTCCCTCCCTCCCTCCCTCCTTCCTTCCCTCTCTCTCTCTTTCTCTCTCTCTCTCTCTCTCTCTCTCTCTCTCTCTGTATGTGTGTGTGTGTGTGTGTGTGTGTGAGAGTATGTATCTGTCCTACAGGTACTCCAGTGCACATGTTGGAGCAAGCCTAAAGTCAGTGTGAGATGATTCATTCTTTTCCCAACTTAATTTTGAGATATGGTTTCTCATTGAACCTGGATCACATCCATTAACAAGACTGTCTTGTCAGTGAGCCCCTCAAATTTTCCAATTCAGTGTCCCAGTATTTGGGTTACACATAAAATAACACCCCCAGATTTTTAAATGTGATTTTCAGGATCTGATCTCAGCTCTTCATGGTTTTATAGCACCCATTTTTCCCACTGAACATGTCAGCCAAACAGTTTTATTTTAAGAAGAAAATAAGAATTTTTGTGAAGTTCACAAGTTAATTTGGTTTTAGTCTTCATTTTTAGCTTAAAGTTCCTATTCCTTTCATTTGTGCTTTTGTTTGTGCCCGTCCCCTTGTCACCACATTCTTTATGATGAAAGCATACAACTTTTACATCTTAGACCTTCTTTGGGGTTGAGTCTTCCATCTCTTGAGAGAATGACCTATTTCAGAGATCTTGTAGTTCCAAGACCAACCCCAAAAGTTAAAAGTGTTAGTTAACCCCAAAAGACCAACCATGAGACTGTCAGATGCAACCATATAAGGGCCTTTACTTTCAAGCTTTACTTGGACTCAGCCCACCGCCAATGGTGTCAGTGGAGAAAAGCCCCGAAGACTCATTGGGGAAAGGTTTTACAGAAAGTGACAAGCAAGGGGTGACTGTTTCTAGCCTGGCAAGCACCTAATTGGAGAGATACTGTGGTCTTTGGCATAATTAGCTGGTGCTGGGAGTCAAACCATAAACTTAACTTCTGCTTCCCTCTGCATTGATGGTTATTAAGCAGAGGCAGACTTGTAAACCTGAGGTACAGATTTGTTTCAGAGGAGGGGGTGATAACCTAGAAATGCTAGATTTGTTGGGGGAGGTAAGACGAAGATCTTCTTGGGTTCAGCCTAGAAACTGGAGCTAGGTTTGAGTTTTTTGTTTGTTTGTTTGTTTGTTTGTTTTTAGGGGAAACTAATGCTAGGTACGGCCTGTTCATTTACCTGAGTTCAGACTTAGGTCAGTTTCTTTAAGATGGAGTTTGAATTTAAAAGATTTGGTCTATCAATCTCATATCTGAAGACCCTTAGCTATCATTTAGATCTTTTAAATCTCAAAAAATATAGATGTGTACCTATTTTGTCACTAAAAACATCTTGAAAGATGTTTAAGAGTAAATTATTCTGTTTATTGTGTTTTAAAATTGAAGTCTAAAACACAGATAAATAAATAAAAATAATAGTTTTCCTTATGCAATCGAAGTATTGTATATCTGGTTCAGGGCAAATACCTGATTTGGTTTGCAAATGGTCAAGTATATGTGTGTAATTGATTATATCTCAAAACTTAAATTATCATATGATAGATGTGACTAGCTTTGGTGCTATTGGAGTAGTGATATCTTTAGGCATTGGGTCTTCTGGAAAGAAGCAGATCAGTTGGATGTGCTCATGAAGGGAATACGCGATTCTAGCCCAGGTCAGATTCCAAAGTGACAAATCAATGAGTCAGAGATGGGATTTGCCCAAGTCTCATGAGAACAGACAAGAAAGGTAGGTGACTTAAGAGAGGAGTACAGTGGGTAGTAGAGAGGATACAGTGGCAGTCACTTCAGTTGAATGAGTACAGTCCAGTGCAATCAAGTTCTTTCGTGAGTTTACACTTAGACCATTCAGTCCAAAGAATAAGTAAGAATCCAGAAGATTAGAAAAAAGTTGTTATAGTCAGCTTGATGATAAGCAGAATTCAGTGAGAAACTGAGGGAGTCAGATTGAATCAGTCATCTTGAAGGGGAGTTTTGAGCCAGAACAGCTGAGTTGAACCAGCCACCAATAGTTTAGAAAAAAACTAGAAAGTATGAGGTGGCTCAGTAGTAAGGTGACAATTACATCAGGTGAATAAAAGTTACATTTAAAAAGTTTCCTCTTCTTTCTTTGCTTCCTGGCCATGATAAAGTGAATAGTTTTTCTTCACCTTCTATTTCTGAAAACATATGGTCTTGTGCCACAACAGACCTCAAAATGTGAAAGCCAACTATTCCTAGGCTAGAACTCTGTAAACCCAAGCAAACCTTTGTTTCTTTACATTTGTATTTATTAGGTCCTATTGGAAATAATGAAAAGATAACCAATGTGATTGTGTTCCAGTACTTCAATATGAGAGCTTCAAACAATGAAATCAAAGAATTCTCAGGTATCTATTAGTATTCCATTTTTTTCAGCCATTTCATGCATCAGAGAGCTTGGTATCTCAAAGTAAATTGGAGGGAAAAATAGAAGCCCAAAGAAACTTTTATGCTGATGATGAAAGGCAGGTGCAAAGAGTTTATTTTAATTGGAATAAAAAGTTGTCCTTTCTTAGAGGTCTGATTACTTAGGCTGATCTGATTTTTGTTCATTTCTTTGACTCACTGGAGATGTTTCCACATGTTTATGTACCTGCATTTTGTTACATCACTCACTATGGTAGTAAAACTGATTAAGTTGCAAGGTCTTTGATATCTTGGCCATTTTATCTGTAAGGAAAGGTACTAATTCCTAGTAGTATTCTTATCAGTATGAACTATTCTCTAAGATGTATTACAGTAGATCATAAGGTTTCTTAACATTAAAGAAGTCACTTTCCTGAAATGCCAGAGAAGAATTGTACTTATGTCAATAGAATAGAAACTTGTAAAACAAGTCACATAGTCACTGATAGCTCACATATACTACCTTTTAAAGAAAAAGAGAAAGATTTCAGAGGCAATGTTTTTAATATCTGTGTATGAAATAAAATGATGTATTTAAAATTTTCATACTTAAATTTGCCCTTTCATAAAGTAGCTGATCAATTCATTTTATCTAAACTCCCTGGACAATATCCCAGCACCTGAATTGGAGTTTCACCTTTCTTTTCTGAAACGTATTGTATTAATACTTTAGAAATAAACAAGTCACAAGTTGTAAATTTTTTGACATTGTGAGTAACGTAAACACACACCAACCCACTATGTCATACTCATGATGTCAATCATCTTTTTCCATGGTTACCCATGCTGCACAAGCTACTA
The DNA here is from genome assembly GCF_008632895.1 of Mastomys coucha. Lineage (NCBI taxonomy): Eukaryota > Metazoa > Chordata > Mammalia > Rodentia > Muridae > Mastomys > Mastomys coucha. The sequence goes on along the minus strand of NW_022196912.1, from coordinate 78,758,909 downwards.
ACCCTGTGCACAATTTGTATCCTAGATGGAGATTACATCTGTGCTTATTCCTAAATGCATTTATAAGGAAAACTTATAGATGTATGTCTATTTTATATTTGATGTTAGACAGTAGATTTGAAATCAAATACACATAGTTGACTATATTAGTATATGTGACAAAGAATTCTAATATAAACCCTTATGTTTACTGTTGTCAATAGTTCTACCTCAAGTTTGAAAATATTTGTAAATTAATAAACCTGACATTTTTATAATCACATCATAATCCATGAGTTTTTAATCACATCATGGATAAGGAAAATTCTTCTTCTAACTTTGAAGAATTAAGACGCAGTATTTTAATGAGCAGAGAGGTAAGATCTGAAGACAGACTGCAAGTGAAGAAAGCCTGCCCAGCAATGGGACTCTAGTCTTTCAATCACAATGAACTTAGTTCTGTCAACAGCTTGTTTAATCTCAACGATGTCTCCAATCTCAGATGAGAATTTCTGTGGTAGGTTGACCACACTACAGTAGAGGACCATCCACCCAAGAGTACTTGGACAACACAAATTTGTTTTGGAATGTTAAAAAAAAGACACAAATTGAGTTGGTAGAAAAGGCAGGTGGATCATGGAAGAGTAGGTAAGTGACTGTGCATATTGTATAAAACTAGAAATTTTCTCAGAATTAATTAAAAACTCAAAAAGGTTGTAGGACTAGCCAGATTCCCAATTGACAAAAAATGTAAGATAATAAATTTGTATTTTTTTAGTTTCTAATATCATGGTAATTTTTTAATGGTGATTGAACACTAGTATAGTGTGTGTGTGTGTGTGTGTGTGTGTGTGTGTGTGTGTAATTACAGGAGACATAATGTGTTTGTGTGCTATGTTGTTCTATTTATTACAGGCACAATTATTCATCTTTTTCTTTTCTCTATATTTATGTAGAATAGAAACAAATTATTACAGTTGCAATTATAACTAATATGACAGACGTAATAAAATAGGAGTTATTAAATAAATGCAACTGGTTATTAAAAACTAAATATGCTTTAATCAGGAATGTGATGCCTTATACTCAAACAAATAGGAAATTAATACTGTAAATGTTAACATGTATTCTAATACCTGAAAGCTAAAGAAGTTACCAAAAACAGTATTGTGAAAATATAGAAACTTACAGAAGTTTTGAAGGAGACTGAATGCAATGTCTTTTAGTTTAAATATGTGTAAATGATAAACATGAAAAGAAGCAATGAAGCATGTTCATATATTGACAAGTTGTCTGTTAGGATGTAGTTATTCAAAAGATAAAATATCTTGTAAGATTGTTACTCATTTTTGTTATAAGAATAGATTCTGTTGTGTTGGTCGTTTTCCCTTTGTTAAAGTGACAAATTGACTTTGGAATATTCAACTTCTAAAGAGTTTGTTCTCTGCCTATGTATGAAAAGTTTTTCCCATTAGAATAACTTGATGTGCTTGGTACTAACTTTATCCTTTCCTTTTTAATGACAGTTTGGGGATGGTACACAGATGGCATAATCTTACACTACTTTAGAAGCTAAAAATTTCTTATAGTCAGTATTTCTACCTTATTTTTAAAATCAGGTATGATCATCAAAGTAGTACTTTGCCAAATACTACAAAACAAGAATTAGTCATGCAGGACTAAGTAAGCTGACTAGATAAAAATCTGTTTTAAAATACATTATGGTTAGCTATTTGAACATTTGTCCTCTCAAGTTCAAGCCTTTCTCCTTGATTTGTGACTAATTCTCACTGTTGTATGTTAGGATCTTGAAATCTATTGAAAACACGCACACTCATAATCAACCTTTGTGTTTACTTAATATTAGCTCCGTTATGTTACGAATCAGTGTTATGTTACAAATCAGTCTTATTACAATCCCATTAAAATCATTAGCTTCTACCATATAAGTTTTCCAAATCATATTATGCCTGGAAAAATGTTCAAGATTAAAAAAGCTTTTTAGATGATCTTTTAGTTTAAATTGTTTTATTACATTATCCATTTGTATGTGTGTATGTGTGCATGCGCACATATATGTCACAGTGCACATGTGTATAAGTTAGGAAGCAACTAGAAGGAGCTAGTTCTTACCTTCTAGCATTTGGCTCCCAGTGGTAAAAATCAGAACATGAGCCTTGGCAGAGAGTAACATTACCTGCTAATCAATCTCTCCCTGGCCCTGTCCTAATATTTATTATTTATTACGTTACAATTTTCCAATTTTTACTTATCTCTAATCTTTTATTTTTCTTACTATCCAGTCATTATCCCCCTCCCAGTCTGCACTATGAGATTAGGAAATGTCCTTTTATTTTTAAGGAAGTGAATGTATTAACTTTTAATTTAAAGAAAAATTATTTTTGTTTCGGTCACTATTTGGTAGCATTTATTGGTTGTATAGCCAAGGCTATTATCTCCAGTTTGTTATATTTAAGTGTGTATTCAACTCAGCTTGAATGGCAAGCCTATTATTGGTTTTTAACTCCAAGAGTGAAAACAGCACTTGCTCTTTCCAGGATACTGGACTTAAATGCCATCTTTGACTTGAAGATTTCCAGATGAGCTTAGGAAGAAGAACAGACTTCAGAGGATATTAAACTTAAAGAGGAATTCACTTAATTTACTAGGCATTTATTTCTTGGTTATTTATTCTCAGTGTAGGCTGGGATGTGCTTTGCCCCTGTTGAGTGTTTTGAACACTGACACTTTAGATAAGAAGTAAGGTTTCTAATTCATGAAATAGCCTGCAGATATATAATATTTTAGTGCTTAACAAGATTGAAAGGTAAATTTAAATAGCTGTCAATTTTCTTGAAAAGAGCTGGCTCAGAATACTTTTGCTAGAGCAGCCCAATTCTTTTGTCCTATAAGGGTCACATTCCCATGTAGCACTTGAAGTGCCAGAAAATTTGCAATAGGTTATTTTTTTCCTTCTTTTGCCAGACAATGCAGGCACTGTGCTAGGCACAGGTGACTTTTATGATGTATAGGTTTTAATTTAATTTTTGGAATGGAGACTAACCTTCTCAAAACTATTAAACTAATGTTGAATAAGTGTCAGCTGCATTTCAAAGCTCACACAGTTGACTGATGTGAAAGCCAAATTAAAATTAAGTCTGGGTTTCCAAGTTAGAAGATGCTGTGCATAACGACTACACAAGTGTTTAGGTAATTAGTCTAGTTTAGTTTAGTTTAGTTGTTTAGATGTTGTACTTGTTGTTGTTTTTGTATTCTCCCACTTTAGCTCATGGATACATTTGAAAATTTCTGACAGAGTAGAAGTAGAAACCAAAATTAAATAAGAATTATAACACTATAACTCACTCCATGACCAAGCTTCTGCAAAAATTGGTGCTTAATATTAAAGGAAAACATTTGTGTAAGAGCCATATGACAACGCGTATACTATGGCATTAGTATATAATTTGAGGTCAGGGAATGTGATGCTTCTAGCTCTGTTGCATTTACTTAAGATTGTTTTTAAATTATTATAATCTTTTCCTCATATGATTTTTGATATGCTTTTTGTCAATTCTAAAATAATGTTGCTGGTGTTTTAATGGGATCTCACTGAATTTTTAAAATTGTTTCAATTTTTGTTCATTTAAAAAATTAATTTTATTTCTTTAAAACTTTGACACAGTGGTTGAGTCATAGCCACTCCAAAATCCTCCTCCTAATTCCTTTCAGATCTATCTCTACTTCCCTAATGACCCCACAACTAAATGTTTTGTGAGGATCTTTTTTAACTACCTCATCAGCTACAACTTGTGAAGCCCATTGCTCATGTTTAGGTGACCATTCACTGGAGTATGGTGGACTTACCAGGGCTTATATCTTTCAAAAAACCTCATTCTCTCTTTTTTACTCAAAGGCCATCAAATGTTCTTAGCCCCTGAGTAGGAGGTGGGGCTTGCAAGCTCCTTTCCAATCCAGCCTAGGGTGTTAACTAATTGGGTCTTGTCTAGGCAACCATAACTAATTGTGAGTTCATGAGTACTGTAGTCCTGTCATGTGCAGAAGATTGTTTTCCTAAGGCTTCCCTGATCCCTCCCCCTTTTATGATAGCCTTTATAACTTAAGGAGAGTTGTGACACAGCTGTGCCGTTTATACATGAACATTCCATTATCACTCATTCTAGTTCTTTGATCTGTCTGAGTTCCTCTGCCTCAATGATTGTCAGTTGCATGAAGAACCTTCTCTAGTGAGGTGGAGAGTTGCATTAATCTATAATTCAGAGTCATACATTTAGATGGTATTTTGATACTATGTCCATTTAGCTGAATGATGGAGTAGGTTGACCCTAGGAATCTGTGAGCTCTCAAGTTTTGTAGTTTGTAGTTAAATTTGCAGTAGCAAGTATGCTTCCTCCTGTGGAATAAGTCTTAAATCCAATCAGAAAGCAGCTGGTTGCCTGGTATACAATTCATTCCAAGATTATACTCATGGGCATATCTTTCAATACTGTTCAATGTTTCAGATCACAGAATCACAGTTAGGCAAGAATCTTGATGCATTCTTCCCCCAGCAGCCTACATAGCCCTTTTCAGAACTATGAAAAGTAGCCAGAAGGAGAAGGATATCTTGGTCAATACCACCTTGATTTTTCCGGAGCCTGTGTCCAGTGTGTGTATTGTTTCTAGTAATAGGGTGTTATTATTAAGTTCTCTTGGACAACCAAGAGCAATGACAATAGCTCTGGCTGTTTGTTTGGAAGTCACTAATGCATCCGGACAAACAGAAGAGGAGGTATCCCATGCCTAAAACTGGGCTTTTTAGTTTGTAACCTATGATTTCAGTGAGAAGCATAACCTCTGTGTAGGATAACTCCCCAAAGCCTTCATGTGTGTGTGTGTGTGTGTGTGTGTGTGTGTGTGTGTGTATGTATGTGTGTGTGTGTGTGTGTGTGTGTGTGTGTGTAGAATGTGTTTAGAAGACATATATTTATATAATAAGAGGTTTCTATAGGTACTTTAAACATCTTTGAAGTGTCAAAGAAAAATAATGCAGAGGGTTATTTAAATGAGGAGAGATGGATGGGAAGGTCTGATGGATGAAAGGATAGGGGGAGGTATAATTATGACTTCACTGGAGTTTAAAGTCACTTTAGATAACATTAACATTAGTTTTATATTTAAAGGAGTAATTTTACTTTTATAACAATAAACCAAGTGTAAAGAGTACTATTATATAATCGTAAATAGCAATGATGAGAAAAGAGATGTTTTTATAAGATGCTACAAATAAACATAATCTCACAGTTGCTTGACTTGAAATTAAAAGAACTAATTTTTTATAATAGCAATATTGATTCTTTGAAAAATTCATACATAGATATATTTTATTTTGATCTCAAACTACAGGAGTCCCCTCCAATGACCCATGCTACTGTCACCCAACACATGTTTTTGAATATTCTTTAAACATTATTAACATATCTAAATATATAAATAAATATAAATAACATTCCAGTTATTTTTTAAGTGTATTTTATTCAATTTTATCATAATTATTTTAAAATTTAGATTGTGAATGTATCTTCTTATTTTTGGTTAAATTTTTTCTAAACATTTTAATTGCTGTGAATGGAATTATTTACATGATTTATTTCTCAGTGAAGTTGTAATTGGTATAACTTTAGGCTGTTGATTTTTGCACATCGATTTTGTATCCTGTAGGTAAATTGAATATACCCATCAGTTCTAATCATTTTTGCATAAAGTCTTTAAATTTTGTTATAAAAATGTATTTTTGGTCCTCCATATGAACACCATTTAGCTTCACAATTCTATTTTGAACACGTTTCTGACCCTGAAAACCTCACTTTGGATGATTTCTTTTTTTCTCAGCATTTAAATATCTAAGGCCAGGATTACTTTAAAATTATTGGAAACAACCAGGTATCTGTAGTTAGTGTATTAAGTAAAGGTACCTATCAATACAATAATGTACAGGCAAGTCTTATTTTTCTTTGTTTATTAAAGTCTGTGTCCTTTTGTCATTTATTGTCATCTAATGCTACTTTTTGCAAGTTAGTGGTAAGGACGGTTTGTTAAATTATCACAGGATTACAGTATGTACTGTCTTTCCCTTTGTAGTAGTTAATATTACATCATTGAGAAAAATCTTCCAGAAACAATTGCAGAAAAATCCTATAGAAAGAGGAGCATTTTTGGGCTCAAGGGTTCATAGATTTTAGCCCATCTCAGCAAGGACAAGGTAGGGAAACATGATGGCTTACATTATAGGCTCCAGGGAGCAGAGCAAAGCAACTTCATGCCAGGGCCAGTGTAGTTCCCCCCGCCCATCAATTAATCTTCAGTTGTTTAGAAGCCAATATATGTGATTTAATAATCCACTAGGCATTTCTTGATTCTAATACAGTGGCAATCAAACAGAATCATCACAAATAATGAATTTGTTATATCAGAGCCACTATTTGCTATCCATGACACTGTAATAGTTCCTTAAATTCTTTGCACTACAGTTGTCTTATCTGTAAAACTGAGATATTAAGTGATATTAAGTGTACTTACTCCATAAAATTTCCACAATGGCTTAAATTTTAAAATGCTTCAAACTTTGATTGACTCATAAAATACCACTTGTTAGTTTTAAAAAACTTAATTTTATAACAAGCCATGCTGATTGAAGTACAGTAATAGAACACTGTATTTCACTACTGTAAGACATCCTTACTCTGATTGTAGAAATGACTAAGAATACTTAAATTATAAGATTTCTTCTGGAGTTTACTCTGTGGAAATGAGTCAGCACATACACTTAATAAGCATCTTATTAGATAGAGAGTTGTTTTGCTGTTCCTAATTAATAAAATTAATGTTCTTTTTTCTTTTTTTTTCTGTGTGCATGAGAAAGGGAGAGATAAAGAGGGAGAGAGGAAGAGAGAAAGAGAAAGAGAGAGAGAGTAGAAAGAAAGAGAAGAGAAAGAAACAGGGGAAAGAGAATGAATATTTAAGTAATAGAACCTCAGAGACATGAAGCACAACACTGGAAACTTGGAATTGATTTAATGCCTGTTCTAGTTCATCATAAACAGAAGAATAATGTAAGGATCAGGGAAGGAAGATTAAAAATTCAATTTCAGATTTTATGCATGTTATGGGTAGCAAGGTCATATATACCTCAAGAGGCATTATTCAATTTAAAAGTATTGCAATTTTCATTTTATTAGGTTAGTCAATATTATTAAATATGAAGTTTTACTCTAGTAAATATCCTAGCAGTATTTTCCTCTTGCACAATGGATTGTATGAAATTGATTTTATTCTAGTCTTACTATTTTTGCTTAAATATTCAAAGCCAAATTTCATCTACTTTAATTAAATTTGTAATATTTTACAAACTGTAATTCACAGAGTAACATATAGTTTTTCTTACTTTTATGTTCAGAATAAATTTTGGTTACTCCAAACTACCTGATGAATTATCTTTTATGCCAGGCAACTAGTAAAATACAAGAAAGGCTAGGGTACCTAATTTTCTATATGATATTGATTATGTAATATTCTTCCTATTTTCTCTATATTAAGAATGAAGTCAGTCTACATACAAATAGAAAAGTTTAAGAATATGTTGTGTAATGTGATACACAATACTGCAATTATAATATTTTCCTTTTCATTGCCTATTCTTAGAATAAATTTTCTTATTATTAATAATGATGTAATTAATTTTAGTTATGAACTGTATTATTGAGAGAATTGGATTCAGACAAATTGCCACTAGGCAAAGAGACAGAAAAAGATACTCCAGGTAAATAAACACACTTTTCACACAAACATTTCCAATAGCTGGATTCCAAGATATTTTTTTCTTTCTCCAAGGTAAATATTTGGGGTTTTTACAACAGGTCAGAAGAATTTGCTAAGATTTTTTAATCTCTTACCAGTGGCCCCTTGGAGGAACTGATCAACTTCTCTTTATGGGTCCAAATTACCCAGCATTTCTCAGATAACACAAACCAGCTAATTCTAAGGGAAAGAAGGAAGCTCTGTGTTTTTTGTGTATGTAACTTGGATTCAGCTCTGTGTATAAAACTTGGATTCAACTCTCTTTTTTAAAAAAACTATGTTTAGTAAGAAAACAGATATTTTTAAATAACAACTATGTTTCTCTCCTCCAGCTTGGTGATCTTATCAGGATGTAAGCATTACCATGACTGGCAGCCATATTTAAAATTGTTAGAGAGTGCATACCATGTGATTTCACCATCTTAAGATGACCACATGGGATAATGCAACAACTATAAAACTTTTAGTCCTAATGAGCTCTCTGCTTATCATTGCATCTCCTCTTTAGACTAAGGAAGCAACAAGTCTCAAATATTTTGGATTGGTATGGATTTTTGTACAATGATAAATATTTAAAGTTATATTTGCTATAACACACTATGTATATGATCTAACTCTGATTTGGAATATACTATGTATAATGATAGCATTTTAAGCTTATAAAGGTCTATTCATACTAACAGAATCTCATTTAAGATATATATCTAATTACATATAACTTTGCTAACTGGTTAACACCAACTCTAAAACATTTAGATGAGTAGCACTATGTTTAATAAAGCATATTTGATAATCAAGACTTATAAATTCCTAAGGTCTCATCAAGTTCATATTATTTTTTAAGGTTAAACCTAATAGGGATGCAATGTAAAGACAGTCATATAAAGACTACTAACTTCTTGTAAACTGTTAAGTAAAATTAGGAGTTGCAAATTAATGGTTATCCATCTTATAAGTGATCAAATTTTATGTGTTCAGAATAATGTGATTAATTACAAGAATAATCTTTATTTAGCCTCCTATATATGTTTTCAATGGTAAAGCTAAAAGAAATAACAAGAAACAAGCAAACTCTGTTTAGTTTACATATACTTAACAGTGACTGGCCTTCAAACTCTTCAGAGATCTGCTGGATATAGCATTTAAGATGTTAATTTTTAAAAACATTGTGTGTGATAGAGAGAATTGCCAGATTCTGTAGACATTCCTACATATCCTCCAAAGAAGATGATGGAACTTGCTTTAGATTTGGCAAAGCTGGCCATCAGGTGACAAACTCTTCTTCTCCTTGTCTGCCCACAGAACCCTGTCCAAACTGTGGATGAGTAGGACACTGGGGAGTTAATTTTCCTGGTCTCTACAGACAAGCCAGTTCTGAAAATGTTCTACTCCTCTGATCTCCTGGGCCTGGAAGCCAAGAGACTGATGCCATCCTAGGGCCTCTGCCCCTGACCACCATGGAGGAACATAGAGTGGTTTGTTCAGGGAGCCAGGAAGCCTGTCATTTATAATAGACTGGGGTGCTGTTTGTCCTGTGCTTCCTGCCAATTTCCTTGAAATCCTTCCCAGATCTCTGAAGGTGCTTCTCATTGTGCTGAAAACATTTGTCTAAGGTCAATGCAGCCAGTCTTTTGGGTAGAGGAAAGAGTGTCAATGCTTTGCACTCAAAATTATTTTGGGGTCCCAAGTTTCTATGACTTAAACACACAAGTCTTCTGTATTTTCTACAATGTAGATTTCAATACAGATTACAAATAATGGTAATTCTAACATATCTAAAACTTACCTCTTTTAGCAAACCTAAACAATTCTAGTAAGCTTCAGGGAATCCACTTGAATCTACCTCTAGTGGGTCTTATGGACTAGAGGTAAGTGCTTTCAATCAACATCCTATTGCAACATGCCAATTCTACCTGTTCCTGGGGGTGGGAACTATTTCTTTCTCACCCTGGTCTTGGGACTCTCTGCCCCAGCTGCCAGAACTGTAGGTCTAAAAGTTTCAAATGTACACCTAAGAAAAAGTTTCCCCTAAATTTCATTTTATCTTTAGCTTGCTCTTCCAGGACTTGGCCAACTTTCTTGGGTCCCCAAAGATTTCGACATGCTCAAGCAGCAGGAAGCACTCTAGAGAACTTTGTTCCCCAATTCTTGCACTAGCAGTCATCCCTTCCTTTTACAATAAACATAAGGGAGGTATATCAGCACCAGCCTGCCTTTAGCAACTCAGTGCCAGCAGCCCTGTCTATGACAGCCTTCAAATGCAAGGCGTGTAACCTTTAAAAACATGTACCATTTTCCTCCCCTGAGAGATCACACTTTGTCACTTGCCTGTCTGTCTCTTTCTCTTGCTCTCTGTATATCTTTGTCTGTGTGCCTCTCTCTGTGTGTCTCTCTGTCTCTCTCTGTCTGTCTCTGTATCTGTATCTGTCTGTCTCTCTCTCTCAGATAGTCTCCCCCACCCCTAATTTCTTGCAGAATATCTGTTGTGTGGTTTAATCTTTGTGTCATCCCTTGGCCTGGACCAGTCAATGTATTCCTTCTGCTGTATAAACTCTAACACCTGGGCTTGCATTTTTGTTTCTTCTTCTGTCTTTGAAAGGCTAGCAAGGAATGGTTCCCTTAGGTCACTCCCTTTTTTAACACCTAACATCAATGTCTATGTATTGATGAAATAAAATTATATTAGATAGTTCTCACTGAAAAATACAACTGTCAGCCATTCCCTGAGGCTAATACTGGTGATATCCTGGAATTTAAAACTTTCTGCTGTATCCAGGGAGTTTTAGGGATGTTGTCTCATATGAGACTGTGTTTTATATTTTTGTCCTTGTAGCAAGATGTTTTTCTATTAGCCACAGAGGTCTGTTCATGCCCTATCTTTCTTCTCTATTTTCACTTTATCTGTGTGAATCAGACTGAGAGAGGCTGTTAAGGTTGCTAGAATGTGCAAAAGCTTCAAGCACGTTAAACTATTTAGTAAACTGCAAGAATTAAATACTCATATCAAAGACTAATGCAAAGAGACTAAGCTTGCCCTACTGATATAAGGCCTGGTTGCCAGTAATATAACTCTCTGAAGCTCTACTCAAAGAAAGCATGTTTCCTTTCTGGGAAATGCCTAGAGGAAAGAATGAACACCCACAGTCCACATCTCTTTTTCCTTGCTTAAACCAAAAGAAACCAGAAAAGTAATAGGGAGTTATAGCCATGGATGTCCATGGTCACTGTTTAATCACTTCAGGAAAGAACTAGTTGTATAATTGTTTTTATGGAAGAATGCACTCTCTCTACGAGAAGAGACTGATACCTATAAAAAGTCAGGGAGTGCTGAATAAGTATTTAGATGGAAATAATCATCTCACTGTTCATAGCCGTGGGGATGAGGAGCATTAACATCATCAAAAGGGATGAAGCTGTCTCTTCTCAAATCCTGGCTAGAAAGCAAATATAACAGAAAAATAATGGAGAAATACTTCTTCTTAGTCATAGATGGTCTTAGAAATACTAAAGTAAAAACTTCTAATTTTTCTTTCATTTGTCCCAGAAACTTAAGAAGACAAGAGAAAACATATACTTACTTCAAGAAATGTTTACAGTCCATGAGAAAACATAGATCTAATATCTTAAAAATGAACCTGCTCTTGAAAGGTAAACTTTAGTCCAATTTGTACCAGATACACACACACACACACACACACACACAACTGCTAAAAGGTGGCAGTTACCAGTCTAGCTACTGAAAGCTTCATTTCTTGTGTAAGATGGATCTTTAATAACCAGAACAAAGGGCTGAAGAGATGGTTCAGAGGTTAAGAACACTGATGCTCTTCTAGTAAGTCCTGAGTTCAATTCCCAGCAACCACATGTTGGCTCACAACCATCTGTACTGGGACCTGATGCCCACTTTTGGTGTGTCTGGAAACAGCTACAGAGTACTCATATATGTATGTATATATGATATACAGTGTGTATATATATATACATATATATACATATTTATATGTATTATATATAGTATATATACAATACATATATTATTACATATATAATACACATATATTATATATATACATATTTATATGTATTATATGTATTATATATGTATATATATACACACTACATACCATATATATTTTTTCTTTAAAAAAATAACGAGAAGCCAAACAATAGTGTGTATTATTGGGAAAGCCACTGGAAATCCCCCCAATAAAGCACTCCTCCTCAAGGAGCAGCCTAAACCCGGAACTTTCTTCTTTTTGTAGAAAGAAGGTTCATTTCCAAAAGAAGTTCCCTCAGAAGTACAGATTTCTCCATGACCTTGTCCTATTTGAAAGAAAAATGACTGGAAAATGTGATGCCTTCCAAACAAATAGAGTCATAGGTCACCATCTTCTCCTCAAGGTTACATCTTGGTCCTCTTCATAGTAAATTCTGCTGTGCCAATAGATCTATAGCGGTCATGGGAAATCTTGGCTATGGAGTCTAGAAGATATGGGTTATGGTGTTAAGAGGAACACAGTTTTTGGAACTCTCCTATTCCCTAGGTCCATTATCCTGGAAAGACTCTTGGCTATAGAGGTATATCTGGGCAGCTCCCCAAATGCTACTTCAAAGGGATGCTTGTGTATTCATGCAAAATTTTCCATTTCTGTCATTCTTCTTCGACACTTTCTTACTTCAGCCACTCCTTTATGAAGAGACTATTTATCTAAGGTCAGGATTAAACTGTTCCTTCCCCATTGTTGCAGGATATTTGATCACATTGTGAACCCCTGAGGTTTTTGAATGGTAAGAATTCATCTCTAATTGTGTTCAGCCTTTGATCCTAGAGCTTCCTGTCTACTATAAACAAATACTTTCTCTGTGGTTCAATCTTAGCATATACCTTTAATACAAGAGTTTAAGTTAAGTGTTATATAGCTCAAGAGGCAAAACAAGCAACCAACTGATATGGAGTGAACACAAGTAAGCTGAATCGAAGGGTATTTAAGATTGTGGAGAAGGAGGAAGAGCTTTACTTTCTGTGGAGGAGGAAGGTCTTCTGGGTGCTTTCTCTGGCTTCCTGATCCAAAAGGCTTTCACTACCTCACCTGACTTCTGAGTCTTCACTTGGGAAAATTGAAAGGGTGGTATTTAATTTTTAAAAACAGCATCCTATGATAATACTACTGAGTTCCCTTGATGGAAAGAAAAAATAATGCCTCAGTATGGACAGATGGTATTCCTATATAAATGAATAAATTGACCACTCTTATCATTATACATAATAACAGTTCTCACAAAAAACAAAAACAAAAATTTATAGACATATAATTATGTGCATACTAATAGTGTATATGTATATATATAGCATATACACATGTGCACATATATATGCATGTACATATATGCATATATGTAAAATTTTAGAAACCTTAGCTGTGCTACTATTGAAAACAAGTGTCCTAGTTTATACAGTTTACCATGTTGAGTTGTCATTGTATAAAAATAAATAGCTGTATTGTTTTACAAATATTAACTTTATTTTTGCATTGTATATGAGTGATGCAGTAATAATATATGACACTGTACAACTTTTCTTCCTTTTTTTCAATTATGTCACTGCAAAACTATCTTTTAGGCTGATAGTGGCCTGTGTCAAGAGTCTACTCAAGGCTATGTTCTTGTGCTGTACTACACAATTTAATTTATCTAAAGTAATGCTACACCAAATCAGTATTAAGAAGTTTAAAATAATTTCACTCCAGAGAACCTAAAAGTCTTCCACAGTAAGTGAATGATGTCCATGATCTTTACTCTTTTTTCCATTCAATTATCAAAATTTCTTACTTACCCACAGGCAATAGTAAAAATAAGCTCCTAGTGGCCCATGTAATTAGAAAGCAAGTAACACTACCCAAGGGAGCAGATTTATGAATCCTTGTGTCTTCTCCACAAAACTTTCAGGAGGTAAAGCAAAGCCTCTATTATACTCCAGGTTCTTAGAAATCTTCAGGAGATATATTTATCTACAAAGCAGAAGACCAAGTAATTTAATCTATTTTCTGCCATGAATTTTTCTAAGATTAAACCAGAGGACTAGAGGAAAGAAGTTTCTTTTGTTAATTTAACAGTTATTATTTGATTAAAGTTGTAAGTTGGTGAGTGTCAAAGGATCCATATTAGCAAAGATGTGATTTGATATACTCACATCCTTTTGGATCATGGTCCTCCTTCTGCAAGGAGTACGATTTACATCTTTAATTAGTTCGTTTAATTAGTGAAATCTGTCAGTGCTTAAAATGAAATTAGCAACTTATTTTAGGGAATAAAATGACAGAACTGAGTTTGAATTTTGCAGGCAAAAGGATGCAACTAGAAAATACCATTCTGAGTGAGGTAACTCAGACCCAAAAGGACATGCATGATATGTACTCACTAATAATGGATATTAGCCAAAAAAATGTACACAATATGCAGGATACAATCCACAGAACTCAAGAAGGTTAACAAGTCAAAGGACACAAGTAAGGATGCTTCAATCCCACTAGAAAGGGAGAAGAAGTCAATCACGGGGGTTGGGGGACAGATGGAGGTAGGAACCTGGGTGGGAGAGGGGACAGGGAGGGGAAAAGGGGAACATGATAAGGTATTGGGAGGGGGGAAACAGGAGTGAAGTCTTGATGGCCAGCAGAAAGAATGGAAACACGCAACCTTGGGAGGTAAGAAATGGAGAAACCCTCTAAAATGTAGTAGAGACCTGTAAAGTGAGAGAAGCTCAAGACTCAACGGGAGGGACATTAGATGAAATGCCTAACAATAGGGAGAGTGAACTTTCACCTCCAGTAGAAAGACAGGACATCAAGTGGGTAGGGTTGCAATTCCACAGTCAAACACTCTGACCAAGAATTGGTCCTGTGTAAAAGAACTGCAGGAACAAAAATGGAGACGAGACTGAGGGAAAGGAGTTCCAGTGACAGGCCCAAGTTGGGATCCAGCTCAAGGGTAGGCCCCAAGGCTTGACACTACTACTGATGCTGTAGTATGCTTAGACAGGAGCCTAACATGTCTGCCTCCTAAGAGGCCCAACTGGCAGCTGAAAGAGTCAGGTGTAGATATTTATTTACACACAACAAATTGGCAGAGGCTGGGATCCCCGTGGCTGAATTAAGTAAAAGCTGGAAGAAGCTGATGATGAGGATGACTGTATAGGAAAACCAGCCGTCTCAACTAACCTGGACCCTTGAGATCTCTCAGACACTGAGCCAACAACCAGGCATCATATACTAGCTGATATGAGGCCCCTTTATATATACAGATGAGGACTTCCTGGTCTCGCCTCAGTGAGAGATGTACCTAACCTTCAAGAGACTTGAGGCCCTAGGGAGTGGGGAGATCTAGTAGGGTGGGGTGGTAGGGACATCATCTTGGAGACATAGGAGGAGTAATGGGATGAGGAACTGTTGGAGGACAGACCAGGAGGGAAATAACAACTGGACTGTAAAAGAATTAAGTAATAATAATAATAATAATAATAATAATAATAATAATAATAATAATGTCTAAATTGGTTACAGTGATGATAAGAATAATGGGACAAAAAGATGCCCATGCAGAATCTGTTATGACATTCCACGCCATAGCATAGGAGCTTTTTCTGTTTTGCAGTATCTAGCATTATAGTACTCCAGCAGGATATTCATTTTAACTATAGATAAGTTCTTGCTGATACAGGAATTGAGCATAACTGTTACTCAACCCTGATCACTCTGACTCTTAGGTCCATCTCCTTCATTCTTTTTGTCATGGTTTTAATCAAGTTTTAACTGTAAAGTCTGCTACAATCTTAAAATATGAACATTTTTCTTTTATTAAATTATTTTATTTACATTCTAAATATTGCCCCCACTTCCTAGGCCTCCTTCCAGAGTTTTTCACCTCATCCCTCCTCCCCTTTGTCTCTGAGAGAGTGCTGCTCCATTCACCTTCCTTATACTCCCTAGCATCCCTCATCCCTTGGCATTAAGACTCTACAGGATTAGGCACATCCTCTCCCACTGAGACCATACAATGCAGTCTTCTGCTACATATGTATGTGCCAGGGGCCAAGGACCACCAGCCCATGTATGCTCTATGGTTGGTGGGTTTGGCAGCTTCCCAGGGTCCAGGTTAGTTGATATTGTTGTTCTTCCTCTGGGGTTGCCATCTCTTTCAGATCCTTCAGTCCTTCCCCTAGCTCTTCCTTCCCCAACCTCAATTTAATTGTTGTTTGCAAGTATCTCCATCTGTCTTAATCAGATGCTGGTAGAGGTTCTCAGAGTACAGCCATGCTAAACTTCTGTCTACAAGCAAAACATGAAATCAGTAATAGTGTTAAAATTTGGTGCCTGACCATAGGATGGATCCTAAGTTGACCCAGTCACTGGATATCTTTCCTTTAGTTTCTGGTCCATTTTTGTCCCTGCAGTTTTTTAGACAAGAACAATTCTGTCTTAAAATTTTTGAGATGTCTGGGTGGCTCATCCCTCAACTGGGGGTCGTGCCTATCTATTGGAGGTAGACTCTACAGGTTCTTTCTCCCCTCTGTTGGGTATTTTGGGTAATGTGATCCCCTTAGCTCCTGGAAGCCTCTTGCTTCCCTGGCATCTGGAACATTCTAGTGGTTCCCAACCTGTCTCCCTATCCTGACTGCTACATATTTCTATTCATTTTTCTGGCCTTCTGGACTTATCTCATGTCTCTTCCTATAACTTGTACTGCCTCCTCCCTTTTTTTACTTCCTCCTCATCTCTCCCTCCTAAGTCCCTCCTTGCCTTTCTCTACTACCCATTATTATTTTGCTCTGCTTCCTAAGTAGGATTGAAAAATCCACGCTTTGGTCTTCCTTATTATTAAGCTTCATATAGTCTGTGAATGTATCATGGGTATTCTGAGCTTTTTGGTTAATATCTACTTATCAGTGACTACATATCATGTGTGTCATTTTGGGTTTGGGTTACCTTACTCAGGAAGATATTTTCTAGTTCCGCCCATTTGCCTAAGAATTTCATGAAGTCATTGTTTTAATAGCTGAGTAGTACTCTATTATGTAAATGTTCTATATTTTTTATATCCATTCTACTGTTGAAGGACATCTGGATTGTTTCCAGCTTCTGACTATTAGAGACTGTTATGAACATAGTGGAGCATGTTTCATTTTTATAGGTTGGAGCATCTTTTGGCTATATGCCCAGTAGTGGTATAGCTGGGTCTTCAGTTAGAATTATTTCCAATTTTCTGGGGATTGTTTTCCAAAGCAATTTTAACAGTTTGCAATCCCACCATCAATGGAAAAGTGTTCCTCTTTCTCCACATCCTCACCAGCATGTGCTGTCAATTGAGTTTTTGATCTTAGCCATTCTGACTGGTATGAGGTGGAATCTCAAGGTCTTTTTGATTTGCATTTGTAAGATGAATAAGGACTTTGCAGATTTCTTTGTGTGTCTTGGCCATTCCAGATTCCTCTGTTCAGAATTCTCTATTTAGCTCTATACCCCATTTTAATTAGCTTTTATTGATGTTTTAAATTTATTCTTTAATCTTTTTTACAGTCCAGACTGTCAATGTTTTCTAAGGTGTCTTCTGCCCCTGAGATTCTCTCTTCTATCTCTTGCATTCAGTTGGTGATGCTTGCATCTATGACTCCTGATTTCTTTCCTAGGTTTTGTATCTTCAGGGTTGTCTCTCTTTCTGATTTCTTTATTATTTCTATTCCCAATTTTAGATTCTGGATGGTTTTGCTCATTTCCTTCACCTGTTTGATTGTGTTTTCCTGTAACTCTTTAAGGGATTTTTGTGTTCCATCTTTAAGAGCTTCTAGCTCTTTACCTGTGTTCTCCTGTATTTCTTTGAGGGTGCTATTTATATCCTTCTTAAGGTCCTGTATTATCATCATGATAAGTGATTTTAGATCTGATTCTTGTGTTTCCTGTGTGATGGTGTGTCCAGAACTTGCTATGGTGGGAGAATTGGGTTCTGATGATGGCAAGTGACCTTGGTTTGTGTTGTTTATTTTCTTACACTTGCCCCCCGCCATCTGGTTAACTCTAGTGCTACCTGCCCTTGCTAAATCTGACTGGAGCCTGTCCTTCCTGTGGTCCTCTGGTCACAGAAATCCTCAGAGTCAAGCTGCCTCTGTGATCCTGTGGTTCTGGGATCTTGGGATCCTGGGCTTGATAGATCACCTGGGATGTGGCTTTCTCTGTGTGTTGTGGGACTGGCTGCAGAGCTTTTGCCCAAGGTCTGCTCAGAACACTAACCCAGACAGACCCAGAAGGAACTGGAGTCACTAGGCTGGCAGAGTTCCTAAGTGCCTGGTCCCGCTGGTCCCAGTTACTCCCAGTGTTGGGACAGATGTTGGTTCCTGCTTACCTCTGATCCTGGGTGTGTCGGAGCACCTGGGAGTGGAGCTTCTTCTGGGTGTTGTGGGGCCCTCTTTCTCTTCTATTAGATTAAGTGTTCCTGGTTTTATGTTGAGGTCCTTGATCCACTTGCACTTGAGCTTTGGACAAGGTGATAAATTTGGATCAATTTGCACTGAGTACAAACACTACATAGTCTTCCTCAATGATCTCAGAGTTTTATCTTGTAATGTAATCATGGAAGCTACTGTCTTCTACTGGACTTGGAGAATATAGAAATGTCACTCTCAAGGGTAGAATTTTGCCTTTAAGCTGCAAAACATGCTAGCAATCAAGGATGAAAAGGTTTGTTTTTCCTTCAAAAGCCAATCAGTGCAAGCATGTGGTCATCACAGTTGTTTGGCATTGTTCATGTTTATTGTCATCTCCACCCTGGTGTTAGCATCTCTGAATATGTGGTGGCTTTTAGTCCTAAATACCAGTGTTTGAAATAGCAGTAACTGAAAAGATCATTCCTTTTGCAAAGCTTACTTATAGCTAAGTGTTTCAGGTCTCTTTTCTTTTTGGTATCAATCTCTAGTCACTCAAGGAAAAGAATCTTTAATCTTGAAATGTACATCACAATATTTTGGGGAGAGCTCTTGAAACCAAGTACGACAAGGAGTTAGTTTAAAAAAAGAAGAAAAAATTGAGAAAAAATATGTGGAATCACTCGTTTGGTCATAGTTGTTAACTAGATGCCTAGGGTGCTCCTGCAGCCATTAAAAAGAATCCATAGACTTTTCCAGCCTCTCTTGAAAGGCTCTAGTATTCTCTGATAAATGCTATTATCCTTGGCTTAGGTCTTCGATCTCTGCTTCTACCTTCACTCAACTGTCCTTTCTCTGTGATATTTCACATCTTCTCTCTGTATGTCATTGTACCATTATTGTCTTCAGATATATTATATTAGATGGTCACATTTTCCAATATAACAATTTGCCTGATTACCTCTGCCACAGTGGCCTCCATATAAGACATTGAGGGTTAGGAATTTAACATGTCCATGTAGGGGAACAGTGTCTAGCCCCTAAGAAATTAAAAAACAGGCAAGATGAGGTAATTTTAATATATCTAACTCCAAAGTCCTTAACTCCATTTTTTGAGTACTTGTACTTAATTACTTTAGGTTGATTTTGAACAACTTGAACTTTAATGAAACCTTTGGCTTTGGTGGCATGCCCAGTATAACTGGGACTGTCTTGGAGCAATCCACCAAATTGGGTATTATAAATGCCAAGTTTATTATAAAGAACTCTAAAAATATGAATATTTCCAAAAATTAAATAATATTTCTACTGTACTGGTTTGGATTTTTTTTTTGCATACTAGGAATGCTATAAAAGATACTTGGGCAAACATATTAGAATTCTGCAATGCAATGCAGAAACTACCACTTGGTGGCAAGATAAAGCTACTAAGAGTGTGCCTAGCAATGACCTAAATATTTATTGTTTCTAATTATAAGTCCTTGGTAGATGTAGAATAGCTTTGCAAAGAGATTCGGGCTAAATTATGATACACATTTAATAAAGAAAAAAAGCAAAATGTTATAATAAAAAAAACTGACTCTGGTAAAAACACACATGTGAAATCCACTGCAGTCAGCAAGTTAATTCTTCTACAGGCTATCATTAGTAAGATACCTCCTAGATAAAGCATGAAAGCAAATAAAGCAAGAAAAGTAATCATTCATTGATGTATCTATTTTCTATTTCCTTGAAACTATAATTCAAAGTATAACAATTTTCACCCACAACTCTTTTGACAAGACATAATTATTCAATCCTATATTTGTATTTGTATTTTGGAAGAACTATAAAGCAACCATTCAGAGTATTTAATGCCACTTTTTAAGAATTAACAAAGCACGTGGTCAGCAATCAATTCCATATATCACTAATGGTGTGTAGTACTTAGAAAATGTAAGAGATTTACTAAATACATTCATGCCCATCCTAAAGAATGGGAGTATGTATAACAAGAAGGACAGCCAACCTACAAAGCATCAATGCCCATTCCAGAACAGCTCTATCTCACATAGGTTCTATACCTCTACCAAAATTTGCCATTAGATGGTGAAAGGGTCTTAGAACCAATGAGACTATCAGGACTGTACACGGTCAAACTTCAGTGGTAATATGTATGTTCAGATATGGTTGTACCATTGCTTACATTAGAGTTTTCTCACTCTTGAAACTGCAACTTAAGGACTTTGATATTTTCCTCTTTGTCCTAGGAGGATTTCTTATCCTTATTTTCCTAGATTGATAATGAAATCTCTATCTTTGTTCTTTGTTTTCTTTCTTTGTTGCTTCTTTTCAAACATTTTAGTTGATTAATCTATAGCTTAAGCATACACTAATTATATTTGCTAAGAGACATATTTCACAAAATAACAGCAAAACCTTTAAGATCAACTATGGAAAATGTAATATTTAAACCATATCATGTTACATATATATATTACAATCATGTATAATATATCATATATTATCAAGTATTACATATTATTATATAACATATACTATATATTAAATAATACATATAATATATGCATCATATATATTGTATATATATTATACATATAAATCAAAAATAATATAACATATGGAGTCCAAAAATTATTCATGGCAGAAAAAATTATTATAATTTATCCTAAAATAATTAGCAAAATAGCATGTTTGTAATATTTTGTGTGTGATATTCAAATAATGGCTTTATTTTTGTTTCAATAATACTATTAAGCACAAATTCAAGGAAACATCATGTTAAATGCTTTTATAATAAACTCTTAAAATAATTTGAGGCCACACTGAAAATCTAAGAGAGAGTTAAGCTCTGTGCCCCAATTTTAATAGGATTATTTGGTTCTCTGGAGTCTAAGTTCTTGAGTTCTTTATATATATTGGGTATCTGATGTAGGGATGGTAAAGATATTTTCCCAATCTTTTGGTTGTTGTTTTGTCCTATTGACAGTGTCCTTTGTCATACAGAAACTTTGCAAGTTTTTGGAAGGATTGCAACCACTCTGGAAATCAGTCTGGCAGTTCCATAGAAAATTGGACATAGTGCTACCTGAGGACACAGCTATACCACTCCTGGGAATATACCCAAAAGATGCTCAACATATAACAAGGACACATGCTCTACTATGTCCATAGCAGCCTTATTTGTAGCAACCAGAAGCTGGAAAGAACCCAGGTGTCCTTCATCAGAAGAATGTATACACTATGGAGGATATTCGGCTATTAAAAACAATGAATTCATTAAGTTCTTAAGCAAATGGATGGAACTAGAAAATACCATCCTGAGTGAGATAACCCATTCACAAAAGAACACACATGGTGTACATTCACTGATAAGTGGATATTAGCCCAAAAGCTCAGAATAACCAAGATACAATGGACAGAACACATGAAGCTCAAGAAGAAGGAAGACAAAAGTGTAGATGTTTCAGTCTTTAGAAGAGGGTAAATATTCATGCAGGAAATAAGGGGACAAAGTGTAGAGCAGAGACTGAAAGAAAGGTTATCCAGAGACTGCCCTACCTGGGTATCCATCCCATATGAAACCCAGACACCAAACCCAGACACTATTGTAGATGTGAAGAAGTATATGCTGACAGAAGCCTGATACAGCTGTCTCCTGACAGGCTCTGCAAGAGCATGACTAGTAAAGAGGGGGATGCTTGTAGCCAACTGAGCACTGGGTCCCCAATGGAGGAGTTAGAGAAAGGACTGAAGGAGCTGAAGGGGTTTGCAACACCATAGAAAGAACAACTATATCAACCAACCAGACTCCCAGAGCTCTCAGGGTCTAAACTTCCAACTAAAGAGTACACATGGATGGGGATGGACCCATGGCTCCAGCTGCATATGTAGCAGAGCATGGCCTCATAGGGCGTTGTTGAGAGGAAAAGCCCTTGGTCCTGTGAAGGCCCAATGCCTCAGTGTAGGTGAATGCCAGGGCAGGGAGTTGGGAGTGGGTAGCTTGGTGGGGGAATATCCTCATAGATACGGTGGGGGGGGGGATAGGCATAGAGGATTTCCTGGGGGTGGGGAATCAGGAAAGAGGATAACATTTGAAATGTAATGAAAGAAATATCCAATAAAAGGAGAGAGAGAGAGAGATGGTTAAGATTAATATTGATGTCTAATTTTTAAATTTAATTTCATTAAATGTTGATGCTTAAATGTGATGAATAATTACTACAAGTATTTCATAAGAATTGATTACATTCCCAGCCAGACATGTAGATTTAAATGATTACAAAACATTTATTTTTGATGTTCAACTTCATTTCAAAATATCTATAATTATATCAAAAGCAGTGAACCAATTTTAACACTGTATCCTTAAAACCTTTTCTATGAATTGATATAAGTAGAAGATTAATATGATAAATGTACTTCCTTGTCCTATGCATAGTGGAAGAAGAGTATAGAGGATGGAAGGAAGTAAAGGGATCTAAGTTCTTACAAGTCAATCATAAGAATGAAATATTAACTGAAAGTTTTAAAGAAAGGTTAAAGGCCAGCTCTGAATAAGGTCACTAAATAAGGAGAGATGTGAAATTGTGACTATGTTGCTGCTGGTCGTCTGCTCAGTACATTTCCACTAAAATCAGAAATAAGGCAAAGATGTCTCTTCCACTCACTAAAATACAGGACAAGTCTTAGCTGGAACAGTAAGAAAAGAGATCTATATTAAAAGCCTACAAAAGAAAAGAAGAAACCAATACATCTTTAATTAGAGATGATATAATCATATAAATAAGAGACCCTAAGATTTCCACCAGAAAACACTAAGAGCTGATAAATAATTTTAGCAAAATGGTAGAAAATAAACTAACACATTAAAAAGGCACACCTTCCTATACATCAATTGCAAAGAGTCTGAGAAAGAAATTAGGGAAACCTTTCCATTCACAGTTGCCTCAAACCTTGGCATAACACCTGCCAAAGGAAGTCACCTTCATCGAGTGTTTACAAGTAAAACATTAAAATACTGAAAAGAGAAAGTGGGGAAGACACTAGGATATGGAAAGGCCCACACATTCATGTTAATCAGAATTAGTATTTGAAGCTGTTCATCCTGTGCTGGTGTTTATAGATTTCTTGTAGCATGCAGAGATTTTCTTGTATCAAATATAATAGCCCGTAACTGCCAAGGTTTTATGTAGGCATCAGCTCAACATCTCTGTATTTTGTGATGGATTGTGATCTGTAAATATAAGCTAAATGAAACCTTTCCTCTCTAAGCTGCTTTTGGTCAGAATGATTTCTGGTTATTGTTGTTTGCTTGTTTATTTGTTTCACAGCAACTGAAACTAGAACAAGAACTGAATGAGACCTAGGAACTAGCACAGAAAAGAGGTTTGACAGAAGGTAAGAGCTGAAATGTAGAGGTGAATGAGAATGTCATGAAATGCTGTGGTCTGGATACGGCACAGTTATCATAACCAGTGCCTATACATATCCTATACACTCATGCTCACACACACACACATATACAAACCATCACACATATATGCACACACACATATACACACATGCACACACGGATACACAGATACACACACACATATATTATTAAGAAAATGGGTCTCAGCAAGATTGGCAGAGGGATAAGTGTGGGTAATGATAATAAAAATTATCTACATGTTTCTTTTCATAAAACACATGCTTAATTATATTAAAATAATTTTAGCTTGATATCATTAGATCTAGACCCATCTGGTTTGAATGTAGAGGCAGGCTGGTTGTTAGCCCTGTAGTAGTGAGATGCAGTACCTTAACAATGGCAAAAACAAAAAGGGAAATGTTTCACTTGATCTTGATTTTTAAGTAGGCATTGGTATTTTTTGAACTGGAGCTCATTTTATGAGGTTATAAGGAGCTTACTTTACTTCTAGACCAAAAGGAAAAAAAATAGGAGTAAATATTAAGAAAATAATTAAATTATGAAGTATTTGGTAAGAACATGAATATTCTACCTATAAAACCAGACTTAGTATAAAAGTTGGGGAGTACAGGGGACAGGAATCTCTAGTATTATGGCAAAAGGAAAAAAATAGTATTATCAAAAGACTGGCTCCATTATGGCCTCCATTTTTGCCATTTGATTATTTTTTATTCACTTTACATCCCAATAGCAGTGCCCCCTCCTCTCAGTCCCTGCCTCACACAGAACCTGACCTTTCTGCTTCCTTCTGAGAAGGGAGAGATGCTCCATGGTTACCAAGCCACCCTGTTACCTTAAGTCACCACAGAACTAGGTGAGTACTCTCCCACTGAGGCCAAACATGGCAGAGCCGTTAGGAGAACAGGATCGCCAGGCAGGTAACCAACTCAGGGTAAGCCCTTATTCCAGTTGTTAGAGACCCACATGAAGACCAAACTGCATATCATCTTATATGTGGGGGCATAGGTCCAGCCCTTGTATGCTCTTTGGTTGGTGGTTCAGTCTTGGGAAGCCCCAAGGGTCGAGGCTATTTGACTCTAATGGTCTTCTTGTGGAGTTCTTATCCCCTCTGGATTCTTCAGTCCTTCCTCTGACTCCTCCACAAGACTTCCTGAGCTCCATCTAATGTTTGACTGTGGGTCTCTGCTTTTGCGTCTGTCAGCTGTTGGGTGGAGCTTCTCAGAGGACAGGTAAACTAGGGTGTGGTCTGTGAATACTGGCTGACAAATACAGACATAGCCTGAGGCTCCAAAATGGTTGAATGAGGAAGGCAAGCCTGCAGTCTGTCCCTTCGATCCTCTGAGGACAGCTCTGCACATTTTCCCAGAAATTGGCAGGTTCCTACTACATTCATCTATGTCTGTCTCACATGTGACACCTATGTATCCAGGTCAGCAGTGACAAATACAGCTGTTAACAGTGTCTTCGTACGTTGTATCACTGTGACAATGATTTGACTAACAATGGGGTATCATCATCTCACCCTGTGTCTCTGGGAATCCACTACATGTTCATTCAGAGTAGTTTTTCCCTCCATCCACACCTAGACTTCCACAGACATGTGGCTGACTGGCACATTTATCAAAGTTGAGTTCACAGTGCTCTCCAAAGACTCCAGGTGCATAGTCACAGAATTAAGCCCCAAGAGCATACTGACACGTGGCACCATATAGACATGGCTAGGATCCACACTCATTAATTTCCAACTCACAATTCACACTAGAATAGTCTTGAGGCTGACACACATGTACTGTCCTATCTCATTAAGGCATACAGGCTTATTCATGTAGAGATTAAAAACACATTTATTTACTTCCATGTCACAATGCCTAGGCACAGAGACCTGAACTGTGAAACTACCACTAATTCCTGTGGAGGGAATACCTGCCATAAAGACCCTGTGTGCCCTGTCTGTATATGCCCTGCTGGATATGCTGGAAGGTTCTGTGAGACAAATCATAATGAGTGTGCTTCTAGCCCTTACCACAATGGGGTTGTGTGCCAGGATGGAATCAATAGCTACCCCTGCTTCTATGTGTCTGGCACCCATTTTGAAAATGAAATTAATTCATATTTAAAATTGATGATTAAAGAACTTTTATTTCCTATATTATGGGATAAATCTTTATTCAGATACACCATCTTGTTGAATAGAACTAGAAATGTAAAAAAAAAGCTTCTCAATCTCTTCCTCTCTCTCTCTTTCTCTCTCTCTCTCTCTACCCCCTCTCTTCCCCCGATCCCTCCCTTTCTCTCACCAGATACTGAAGCCATCTAAGAACTCAGGATATTTTAGTGAAGTGTTCCTATGGGAAATGAGAAAGGGATGAGCCCTGAGTATCTGAGAATAAAAGGCCTATGAATGAAAAACAGCTTTTGTGTGTGTGTGTCATTTATTTAATTATTTATCTATTTATTTTACACTCCAGGTTTTATACCCCACCCACAGTCCATCCTCAGACTTTTCCACATTCCATACCTCCTCCCTCCCCCATTCCTTGTCTCCAGGAGGAGGTCCCCACCCCCTACTCTCCCACCCCATCTGACCTCTAACCTCCCTGGGGCCTCCAGTTTCTTAATGGTTAGGTGCATCATCTCTGAATGAAAACAGACCCAGAAGTCCTCTACTGTATATCTGTTGGGGGCCTCATATCAGCTGGTGTATGTTGCCTGGTTGGTGGTCCAGTGTTTGAGAGATTTCTGGGGTCCAGGTTGATTGAGACTGCTAGTCCTCCTACAGGGTCGCCCTCCTCCTCAGCTTCTTTAGCCTTTCCCTAATTCAAACACAGAGGTCAGCAGGTTCTGTCCACTGGTTGGGTGCAAATATCTGCATCTGACTCTTTCAGCTGCTTGTTGGGTCTTCCGGAGTGTGGTCATAATAGGTCCCTTTTTGCGAACGCTCCATAGCCTCAGTAATAGTGTCAAGCCTCCATCAGGATGACAGTGCGTCAAGTGAGGGGGGGGGATTGCCATCCCACAGTCAAAACTCTGACCCATAATTGTTTCTGTCTGAAAGAACTGCAGGGATGGAAATGGAGAGGAGCCTGAGGAAAAGAAGGTCCAGCAACAGGCCTAAAGTGGGATCCAGCTCAAGGGGAGGTCCTAAGGCCTGACACTATTACTGAAAAACAGCTTTCAAAAAATGACAGTGAACATAACCTATGAAGGCTTAAATATTAGAATTATCAAACACAAAGTGGTCAACTATTTACCTTGTTCAAACTCTTTATTAAAGAAAAGTACATGAAGTAACTATGAATGTATGAATCAGGCACACTGGCATAAAATATTTATAGAAGCAGAGTCAGAAGAATATCATAAACACAACAGGCTGATCTGTTACAAGTTGAAGAGAAACATATAAGCTTGTTAAATTATGCTTGCAGACAGAATCCTAGCATAACTGTCTCCTGAGAGCCTTCATCCAGCATTAGACAGAAACAAATAGAGAGACCCACAGAGAGTCATTAGGTGGAGCTTGTGGAGTCTTGTGGAAGAGTGCAGGACAGAAGTAAGCAAGCCAGAGAGATCAAACAAGAAGACCAACAGAGTCAGCTATCCTGGGCTCCTGGGGGATTCTAGAGACTGAACCACTATCAAAAGAGCATTCAGGGGCTGGACCTAGAGTCTTAAACATTTGTAGCAGATGTCCATCTTGGTCTTTATGTGGGTCTCTTAATAATTGGAGCAGGGGCTGTCTCTGACTCTGCTGCCTGCCATTGGATGTCATTCCCTTGCCTGCCATTGGACTGCCTGCTTGGACCTCAGTGGGAGAGGAAGTGCTCAGTCCTTCTGGGACTAGATATACCAGGGTGAGGTGTTACACAATGGGGACTTCTGCTTCTCTGTGGAGAAGGGGAGGAGGTAATGGGAAGAGGGATTTGTAAAGGCAGGATTATGAGGAGAGTAGGGAGAGGAGCTGTGATTGGGATATACTATGAATTAAAAATGATAAAAAATAAAATAAAGGAATAAAAGCAATAGTTCAAATTTTCAAAATATAGCATAGTGTGCAAAGTTAGGAACAACTGAATAACATTACAAATCAACAGACAAGATAGATATAGTTCCAGTAGAGAGAAGCAAGGAAAGTCTCTGGACAGTACTAAGAGAGGCAGGAAATAATAGTGCAAATGGAAGATCACAAATTATAGATTCTAAACTCTCAAGAAATTTCTAACAAAATAAACTGAAGTGAAAAAAATATATGCAATGACAAACTCAAAAGAAAAATTTCAAAATAATTTGAGAATAAAGAAATCTTTCTTAAGAAGAAAGTCAGACTGCTAGTTAGCTCTTGAATAGAAGCCATGGAAACCAGAACATAAGAAAAAAAAATCAACTTTAAAATCTCCATCCCAAAATATATTTTCTAATCTGCATAGACCCTGCCATTATGATGAAAAGTAAAATGATTGTAGATATGGTGCATTCAAGATACAAAACAATAGAGCAAAATGCAATGGAAACTTAGGGAGAAAATTCTATCAAATGCCAATTGTACAAAATAATAGTAACTTTGCATGCAGTTAAAAAGGGATATAAGATTATGATTAATTGTGCAATTGCAACATTAGCTGAGAGTTTAGTCAGTGGTACTTAAATTCTCTGAAAGCCTTTGAGTACAGAGGGACCATGTACTTGGGATAGATTAAATGTTAGGGTTTAGTAAATTAGTTACCTAAGTTGACATCCTTATACACATATTTACTTTGAAATATTTATGGTTTTATCTTGTCCAAAAGTTATGGGAAATGCTCTTCCACATACAAATGCCTATAAATATTGTAATAAATTCCAGAGAATCCATAAATGTTTGATTAAATCCTGGTAGCTAAACTTATTTATGTAGGATTATCGTTAAAGGAGAGGAAATACAAGGAAGAATTATTTCCTTACATGCACATCATATATTTTCTTCAAAAGAAAATTTCATGCATAGAAAACACAAAGAGTGTATTTAAATACTGATTGGATTTTAAAATGTGATTTATAATTACAGTGTTTTCTTTTTTTATTATCCCAAGAAATTAAAATCTTATACATACTTGCACTAAAACCTCAGGAGTACATGAAGACAAATACATTATTCAAAGTAATTGAAGAAAATATTTTGTCTACGTTAAATAATATTCTAAAAATAGCTTTTGGACATATATTAATTATTTACTTCTCATTTTGTCATAATGCTAAAAATAATCAGCCTCCTATTGTTAGAAATTAAAATCAGTTTTATTGTATTCTTTTAATCAGAATATAAATGATATTTTATATTGATACTGTTGTTTGAAATATAAAATTTTGCTGATCCTTCTTCTGAGCAAATCTCTCAGGCTGGTCTCTAGCACTACAGCAGAACCCAGTCGCTGCCTTTTTATCCTTCTGTCTCCAGTAATTCTCACGGATCATTCCTTCTTGACATCCATCCCACCATTAATCTCTATGTTCCAACCCCTA
The DNA here is from genome assembly GCF_008632895.1 of Mastomys coucha. Taxonomy (NCBI): domain Eukaryota; kingdom Metazoa; phylum Chordata; class Mammalia; order Rodentia; family Muridae; genus Mastomys; species Mastomys coucha. Next base: position 78,729,732 of record NW_022196912.1, on the reverse strand, counting down.
AGTCAGGAGGACATGCCCTGCTCAGACACATGCCATCACTGCAAAAGAAACAAACAAACAAAACACACACACACAAAAACCAAACCAAACAAACAAACAAAAAACATGTAGCCTATCTGCAGATCATCTCTGCTTTCTCTGTTCTCCAGAAGAAAGAATTTCTCGGGTTATTCCCACCAGTTGTAGTCTTCCTTATGCCCTGTTGTGGCTCCTGTGTATCCCACACCCCATCCCCTCCTGACCTATCAGAAATCAGCATCAAGACCTAGAGACACTTAAACTAAGATGTTTGAAAACAAAAAGAACAAAGTAACAGCCGTGAGCAATATATCTCAACTAGAGCATAACTATCTTACAACAGCAGACCCTGAATACTCCAACATAACTGAAGAGAAGGGAAAAGACCTTAAACCACCTATACGATGACAAAACTCTTCCTTAAGGTGGAAGTGAATAAAAGAAAACACAAAGTAATCACTGGAGGCACTGAATCCCATAAAGACAAAACAGTTGAAAGAAACAAACAAAACTGCCCGAGACTTTAAAATAGAAATTGTAACAATAACAAATCATAAAATTGAAGGAATTATGGAAATGAAAAATTTGGAAATGTAAACAGGAATTACAAAGCCAGGCTTCACCAACAAAATACAAGAGAAGGAAAAAAGTATCTTTGGCACTGGATTTATGACAGAGGAAATTGATACATTAGTCAAGTAAAATGTTAAAATTAAAGATTCCTGATACAAAACATGCAGGAAATTTAGAGCACCATGAAAAGATGAGACCTAACAATAACAGGAGAAGATTCACAGCTCAAGAGCTCAGAAAATATTTTTAACAACAATTATAGCAGAAAATTTCCCTAACCTAAAGAAAGAGATGCTTATAAATGTATAAGAAGGATATAGAATACCAAATAGACTTGACCAGAAATGGAAGTGTCTTGTGACATAATAATCAAAACAATAAACATACAGAACAAAGGAAGAATATTAAAAGCCACAAAAAATCACAGTAACATATAAAAGCAGAGATATTGAAACTGATTAGACCTGACTTATGGATGGAGATTCTAGCATTAAAGGGCCTACATGTACTATAGACTCTAACGGAGAGCAGGTATCTACCCAGACTACTATACCCAACCCAACAAACCTTTCAATGAGCAAAAATAAAAAATAAGATATTTCATGATAAAGTCAAATAATATTTATAAATCTAATGCTACAAAAAGTGCTTGAGGAAAAATTCCATCCTAAGGAGGTTATCTGGTCCCATGAAAATACAGGAAATACTTAATCTCATATTAGTAAAACCAAAAGAAGGAGAACATAACACACACACACCACCCATCACCACCACCACATCACCAGTACCATCAGCACTACCACCACCACCAACAAGAATAAAATAAAAGGAATCAACACTTTTTGGCCTTTTTTATCTTTCAATATAAACTGACTCAATATCCATTAAAAAGACACAGACTAAAAGAGTGTATAAGAAAACAAGATCTAGCCTCCTGTTGCTTCTAAGAAACACACCTTAATACCAAGGGAAGAGAGTACTTCATGGTAAAGGTTTGGAAAAAATTATTCAAAGTAAATGAACATAAGAAGCAAGGCCATACAGGCATGTTCATATCAAACAAAGTAGACTTCAAAGCAAAATTAATCAACAGAAGTAGAGAAGGATACTTCATACTCACCAAAGAAAAAGCCTGTCAAGATAACATATCAATTCTTAACATCTATGCTGCAAACAGAAGGGCACTAACTTTTGGAAAAGAGACACTACTACAGTTTGTATTACATAATGACACTCACACACTGATAGTGAGAGACCTCAATACTTCATCCATTCAGATTAAAAACTACACAGTTGAGTACTGAATTGAACAGATGTAAATCAAATGGACTTAACAGACTTAAAGAGTATCTCAGCCAAATACAAAAGGATATACTGCCTTCTCAGCACCTTATAGAACATTCTTCAAAACAGACCATATTCTCAAATGAAGTATCAACACAAATCCAAAAAAAATGAAATAAAGCACTACATCCTGTCAGACAAGCATGATTAAAGCTGGATTTCAACAACAGAAAAAAATACAGAAATCTCAAAAACTCATTAAAACTGAACAACTTTACACTGAATGAAAAATAGATCAAGACATAAAAAATAAAGACTATCAAGAATTCAAGGAAGATTAATACACAGCAAATACAAACTTATGGGAGACAATAAAAGCAGGACAGTGTTAAAAGACAAGTTAAGAGCAATAGGTGCCTACATAAAAATTAGGGTGATCTCATACTAGCAACTTAAAAGTATACCTAATACATTCTGTAGGATTCCCCCAACCTCCTATTTCCTGAGGTTGCCTGTTTCCATTCTTTCTTCTGGTCCTCAGAGCTTTGGTCCTTTTCCCTCACCCAATACCAGATCAGGTTCCCTTCTTCCCTTCTGCTATGCATCCTCTACCCATGTCCAATTTCTCTCTCAGGTCCCTCACTTCTGTCCCACTTGTTATCAAAAGACTTTCAGGTATCAAAGGGAGGGACCTTAGATGAAATGCCCAAAAGTAGGGAGATGGAACTTTTAGAACCCACATCCAGCAGGAAGACAGGGCATCAAGTGAGGGAGGTGGTTGCCATCCTACAGTCATATCTCTGACCCATAGTTATTCCACTCTGAAAGAATTACAGGGATGGAAATGGAGAGGAGTCTGAAGAAAAGAAGGTGCAGCGACAGGCCCAAAGTGGGATCTAGCTCAAGGGGAGGTCCCAAAGCCTCACATTATTACTGAGGCTATGGAGCACTCACAAAAAGGGACCTATCATGACTGTCCCCATCCCCCCGAAATACCCAACAAGAAGCTGAAAGAGTCAGATGCAGATATTTGCACCCAACCAATGTACAGAAGCAGCTGACCCCTGTTAAATTAGGGAAGGCTGAAAGAAACTGAGGAGAAGGGCAATCCTGTAGAAGGACCAGCATTCTCAATTAATCTGGACCCCAGAAATCTCTCAAACACTGGACCACCAAACAGACAGCATACACCAGCTGATATGAGGCCCTCAACACACATACAGTAGAAGACTGTCAGGTCTATGTTCATTCAGATATGATGCACCTAACCCTCAAGAGACTGGAGGCCCTAGGGAGTTTAGAGGTCAGGTGGGATCGGGTTGGGTGCATCCACATGGAGACAGGGGTTTGGGGAGGAGGTGTGGGAGGAGGAACAGTTGGAGGGTAGATGGGGGAGGGGGCAGAGAATAGAATATAGAGTATAAAATATAAGTAAATTTAATAAGAAGGAAATTAAAAAAGAAACATTACCAACTTATAAAAGTATACCTAAATACTCTAGAACAAAAAGCAATAAGCACACTCAAGAGAAAAAGATGGCAAGAAAAAATCAAATTTAGAACTGAAATCAATAAAATGAAAATGAAGAGAAAAAGAAAAAGAATTGACGAAACAAAGAGTTTGGATACAGAAAATGTGGTACATTTAACACTTTGGAGTATTACTCAGCTATTAAAACAATGAATTCATGTAATTCTTAGGCAAATGGATGGAACTAGAAAATATCCAGATTGATGTAACTGTATCAGAAAAGAACACATATGGTATGCATTCACTGATAAGTGGATATTAGCCCAAAAGCGTGGAATACCGAAGATACAATATGCAGACCACATGAAGCTCAAGAACAAGGAAGACCAAAGCATGGGTGCTTCAGTCCTTCTTAGAAAGGGAAACGAAGAATACACAGGAGCAAATATGAAGACAAAATGTGGAGCAAGACCAAAGGAAAGGCCGTCCAGAGACTGACCCACCTGAAGATCCATCCCATATACAGTCACCAAACACAGACACTATTGTGGATGCCAAGAAGTGCATACTGACAGGAGCTTGGTATAGTTGTCTCCTGAGAGACTCTGCCAGAGCCTGACAAATACAGAAGTGGACACTTGCAGCCAACCATTGAATTGATCACAGGGTCTCCAATGGAGGAGTTAGAGAAAGGACTAAAGGAGCTGAAGAGTTTGCAACCCCATAGGAAGAACAATTTCGACCAACCAAACCTCCCAGAGCTCCCAAAACTAAACCACCAACTAAGGAATACCCTCATAGAAGCAGGGGGAGGGAGAAGGAATGGGAGGTTTTATTTGGGAGGTGGGAACCTGGAAAGGGGATAACATTTCATGTAAATAAGAAGAATTTCTAAAAAATTAGTTTGATATATGAGAACATTAACAAGATAGACAAGTACTTATCTAAACAAACTAATGACAGAGATAGCATTTCCAAATTTACAAAATCAGGTTGGAATGTCGAAGATAACAAGTAACACTAAGTAAATCCAGAAAAGCATAAGGACACTTAAAAAGCTATACTCCACCAAATTGGAAAATCTAAAAGAAATAACATTTTTTCTTGATAGCAACCACTTAACATAGATTGAATGAACAATTTACATAGAACTATGATGCCTAATGAAATAGGATAGGTAATTTAAATTCTCCAAACCAAAATGTGGCCCTATGCCAGATTGTTTTTGAGTACAATTCTTCAAGACTTTCAAAGAAGTGTTAACACCATAAAATAGAAACAGAAGTAACATTGTCCAATTTATTTTATGAGGCCACATTTACCTTTATACTCACACCATACCAATACTTAACAAGGAAGAGAATTACAGACAAATTCCTTTGTGAACACAGATAAAAAAAAAACATTTAATAAAATACCTACAATCCAAATCCAAGAAAATCTCAAAAAGGTCATTCACCATGATCAGGTAGGCTTCATCCTACTGATACACAGATGGTTCAAAAATCATGAAAATTCAGTCAATCTAAACCACCATATAAAAAACTGAAAGGAGAAAAAGAAAAAAATAATATGCAATGATCTCATTAAATGCGGGAAAGGCCTTTGACCAAATCCAATGCACCTTCATGATAAAAGTCTTGGAAATATTATAGGTAAAAGGGACATGTCTAAACATAATAATTGCAATTATACCAAGCCTGTAGCAATATTAATTTAAACAGAGAAGAATTAAAAAAAATCCATCAGGACATGACAAGGTTTTCCATTCTCTCAATATTTATTCAATATAGTTCATGAAGTTTAGCTAGAGCAATAACTGAAGAATTAAAGGAATACAAACTGAAAAGGAAGTAGTAAAAGTAGCATTATTTGTGATAATATGATACATAAAATGACTCTACAATTTTTCAGGGAACTCATGCAGCTGATAGATACTTTCATCAAAGTATTTGTATACAAAGTTTACAAAACTTAATAACTCTTCTTATACACAAGTAACAAACTTACTTGGAAAAAAATCAGGGAAACAGCATCTTTTACAATAGCCTCAAATAATATAAAATTTCTCCTGTTAACTCTAACCAAGCCAGTGAAGGACTTGTACGACAAAGCCTTCAAATCACTGAAAGAATTGGAAGTAGGATTAAAATATTAAAATGGCTGTCCTGCCAAAAGCAATCTACAGATTCAATGCAAATCTTATCAAAAGTTCAACACAATTTTTACTGACCTTGAAAAGACAATGCTCATCCTCATGTGTAAAAACAAAACAACCTAGAATAGCTAAAACAATCTTGAAAAAACAAAAACCAAAAAACCTGCTGGAGGTATCACCATCTCTGATACCAAGTTGTACTACAAAATTATTATAATAAAAGCTGCATGATTTTGGCATTAAGGAGACATATTGATCAATGGAATGTAGTTGATGACCCAGACATAAATCCACATACCTATGAAAATGTTTTTTTTTTTTTTTTTTTTGATAGAAGCCAGATATACATACTGGAAAAACCTAGCAAATTTAACAAATGATGCAGGTCAAACTGGATGCTTATATGTAAAATGAAAATAGATCCATATTCATCAGCCTGCACAGAACTCCAGTTCACATGGATCAAAAACTTCAACATAAAAACATATACCCTAAATGTGAAAGAAGCTAAAGTAGGAAATAGCTTTCAGTATGTTGTCACAGAAGTAAACTTTCTGACAGAGCATCAATAGCTCAGGCCCTTGGATCAACAAGTAAGAAGATAGGCGTCATGGAACTGAAAACTCTGTCACACAAACATCATAAATAAGACAAGCTGCAGCCTAGAGAACAGAAAAAAGGGTTTTATGAACCCCATATCAAATAAATAAAGTCTAATAAATCTAATAAATAATATCCAAAATATACTTAAAAATACCAAGAAACTAGAAATCAACAAACCAAATAATCTGATTTAGAAAAATGAGGTACCATTCTAAACAGAGACTTCTCAATAGAGGAATCTCAAATGGCTGAGAAACAAAGTAATGTTCCCCCCTGCTTGGCCATCAGGGAAATGCATGTTAAAAATACTTTGAGATTGTATCTTATACATAGCAGAACAGTGAAGATCAATAACACAAGTCAAGATCTAGAGCAATGGGTGCTGTCCTCCATTCTTGGTGGGAGTGCAAACTTGTGTAGTTGCTGTGGACATCAGTATGTGGTTGCTCAGAAAATTGGAAATGGATCTACCTTGGTACATTTATATAATTCTTAGGCATATACCAAAAGGATACCTTAACCTACTTCAAGGACACTTACTCAACTATATTTATTGTTGCTTTATTTATAATAGCCAGAACCTGGAAACAACATAGATGTCCCTCAGTGAAAGAACAGACAAAGAGTATGTATGTAGTCCTTTTAAACAATGGAGTATTATTCAACTCTTAAAAAATAATATCTTATTGTTTTAGACAAATAGATAGAACTAGGACAAAAAAGATCCTGAGTGACATAAATGAGACCCAGAAAGACAAACATCTTATGCATTCATTTATAAGTGGATATTAGCTGTCAAGTAAATGATTACCAAGCCACAATTTATAGACCCAGAGAGGTTAGTTGAGAGGAGGGCTATTTGCAGGATAGATGGGTATTCTGGAAACTGAGAAATAGAATAGATAATAGATTTTGGAGTTGGATTTGGGGCTGGGATAGGTGGTATATGGAGGGATCAGGTAGGGGTATGAGATTAAGAGAGTATGGGGAAAGATGGTTCGAATTGGGGGAGCACTTAGGGGATGATATGGAAACCTAGTACAGTAGAAACTTCCTGGAAGTTAGGAGCATGGTCATAGTGAGGATTCCTAGTAGTGGGTTAGTGGGAGTTTGCACTGGCCCCCTCTTTTAGTTAGGCAAGGATCCCAGTGACATGTCTGGGTTGTAATAGGTTAAGTTGTTCGTGAATTGATTCCCACTGAAACCCCCAAACAACCTGGATTGATGCTTGGATAGAGGGTTGCTCTCTGTAAATGGATGAAACAACAACATTGTTAAGGGCTACATCCATACATAGAATTTAGAGAGGTCATGCTGGTTTCTACATAGAACCTTCATCCCTACATTCTAGTCTACTAAGTGTGTTAAGGTACTTTTCTGGATACCAACTAGCCACAAAATCTTTTAACTACAGTCTGTCCGAGCTACAAAATGTACTATGGTAATGGTGGTACAGAATTTGTGGAAATGGCCAACCAATTTCTGATTTAACTGGAGGACCATGCCACCATAGGGAACCCATGCTTGGCACTGCTTAGATGGCCAGGAAATGGAGACTGAATAGACCACAGATGTAGTCTGGCAATACATAAATAAATAAATAAATAAATAAATAAATAAATAAATAAATAAATAAATAAATATTGGAGAGGCTACCTCCAGCAGCAGATGAGAACAATTGCCATATATTCTGTGGAAAAATCAAAATTGAAATTTTCCATTAGTTATTTTTCCTCAGACATCACGAAATTTTGCATAAAATGGGACAGAAAAATTCTACTTGATAAGGAATTGAGGATTCTAGGAGAACATGGCCCACTGAATCAACTAAGTATGTTGCGCATGAGCTCACAGAGATTCAAGTGGCAAGCATAGGGCAGCATATCTGCATTAGGTATAGCTATAGGTGTTAGCTTAGTTCTCTTCTAGGAATACTAAGGGTTGAGACAAGTGTCTCTCTGACTCTTTTGCCTGTTTCTGAGTCTCTTTTCCTCCTCTCAAGTTGCCTTGTAAAGTCATGTCCAGTTTTTGTCTCTTGGAGGTTTGTTCTTTTCCAAATGGAGCTAGAACTTGAGTGCATGCAGGATAGAGCTGAGGTAGGAAAGAAGTAGAAGGAGTGGAGGGAGGGGAAACTGTGCTTGGGATGTGTCACGAGGGAGAAGAATGCATTTTCAATTCAAATAAAACAAATTGTAATTTGAAAATTAAGCTGATATGAAAACAAAACTATAGTACATATGATCATAAAACATAACATATATAAAATTTCACCTTAAAATAATTTGTTGCATTTGAACTAATGTAACTTGTATGATTATAATAAAATTTAGAAAAAAATAATACTTCAATAGCTTCACTGCCATGAATGTGAGCACTTATTCAATAACTCCAAATTGTTTTGCTGCTCCTTTCTACTTATGACAATCAGTAAACATTCATAAGATCCAAAATAATTATTCATATTCTAGGTAAAAGTTGTGGATCAGAGGCAAGATGAGGTGGTATAGACCTGTAACCACAACACTGGGTGTACTGAATATACTAAGCTTCGGTGCTATTCTGGGCTGTTTTAAGACTTTATTTTTTTATTTATTTTTTAATGTGAGACATTGAGATGGAGATGGCTAATAGAATAAAGGCTAGGCACTTCTTAAAAATTTTTAATTTTTAAAAAATTTTTATTGGTTATTTTATTTGTTTATATTTCTAATGTTATCCCCCTTTCCTGTTTCCCCTCTGCAAATCCCCTATCCTTTCCCCCACTCCTGCTCCAATTAGGGTGCTTTCCCACCTACCCATTAACTACCCCCTCACCACCATAACATTCCCCTGTGTTGGGTCATTGAGCCTTCCCAGGACCAAAGAGCTCCCCTACCATTTTTGACAGAAAAGGTAATTCTCTGCTACATATGTGACTGGAGCCATGGGTCCCTCCATGGGTACTCTCGGGTTGCTGGTTTAGTCTCTGGGATCTCTGGGGGTTCTTGGTACTTACTTCTATTCATAGCCTTCAGACTCTTTGAGCCCAATCCTTGGGATTAACATAGTAAAAGGTAAGAACTGACTCCCACATGTTTTCTGACTTCCAGATGAATGAGGACCTGCACCCTCACTCACAGGCACATGAAATTAATAAGTAACTAAGCTTAAATTAAAGCATATGAATGAGGGTTATTATTATGGGTCCAGAACTGCTCTAAGGGAATGGAAGGATCCATAGGAGGGAGGTTGAATGTTGAGAGGAAGTATGCAGGAAGTTCAGAGTAGTCTCTTCAACTTATTCTCTGCTTCTCACTTAGGTCAACTCTCGATGTACTTGTGTTTTTGAGCCTAGGTCAAGGGATACTAATGAAGGCAGAGTAAGAGGGAAAAATGTGAGATTAGGGAAAAGAAACATAGGGAGAATATGGGCAGGTAGTCAACTGAAGCACTAGGGAATTTTTATAAAGTAAATGTTAATTTTTCTTATAGCTAACTTCTGTACGGTGGGTCAAGTATAGAGGCTTTGTTATAGTTTTCCATATATCTGTTTGTAAAAGAAAAGATCACAATATTTTTTCATGTTCCTTTTCTCAGAATATATTCGACATTTGGAGTGACCTTCCAATCATTGAATGGATTCAAAAGAAATCGCATGTCACCTTAAAACACTAACAATCTTCAGGCAAACTTGAAAGAAAAGAAATTCTCATAAGAGATTTATAAGACAGAAAAAAACACAGTTAAGCAATTATTTGTGATTCTATTATTTAAGCATAATTAAATTTTAAGATCCTTGGCAGATGTTTTGTTATTTAAATTACTAATTTATCTACATTTTACTTTCATTTATTATTTTAAAATTCTATACATGAATTAAATAATTAGGACAGTAAAATATGATCATCTTATGTGTTATACTGTTAAGTATATCTGTCTACTTATATGTCTTTTGGAAAAGTAAGATTTAGTTATGTAGTCTACACAGTACACACATTATGAGTAAATGATTTTCACAAGATGAGCACATGTATAGAAATGATTACTTGGTTCAGAAAATATGGTGGTGATGGTAAAACATGATTCAAATCCCTTTAATTCAGTCTGCATAGCCCCGAGGTTATCCTGCAAAGAATGTATCATAACGTCATTTTGCAGGTTGATGTTGGAAGTTATATTGAGCATCTGTTCTGACAGAAAAGCATCAAGTCCTTTGAGAATACATTGGTTATGTTATAACAAAGATATGTATTTCAACATTTAGAATAGTGTCTTTTTCCCTCCAGTGAAAACCAAAAAAAAAAAAAAATTAAAATAAAAAAATTAAAAATAAAGTTACAACACAGAATGTCAACTTCAAATAAAACCCTCCACATCCTGCAGATTCTACCACTGAGTGGCAGGACTCAAGTCATCTTTAAGAGAGAAATTTACTTTAAAAGTGTCATCTTAAACTACAAGGATATCCATTAAACATCACAATTAACACATGGTAAAGGAGAAGCCATGTCCTCTAAATGCCCACTTAATGCCCCCAGACACCTCAAACCTGCTATAACCCCCATTTCCTTTTCTTTGTTTGTTTCTTCCTTCCTCTCTCTCTCTCTCTCTTTCTTTCTTTCTTTCTTTCTTTCTTTCTTTCTTTCTTTCTTTCTCTCTCTCTCCCTTCCTTCCTTCCTTTCTTTCCTTTTTTCTTTTCCTTCCCTTCCTCTCTTCCTCCCTCCCTTCCTTCCTTGCTTCCTTTCTTCCTTTTTTCTTTCTTTTTCATTAAACAAGAGAAAGTAGACAGATTCATGTTGGTAAATGCTAGCTTTTTGCATTCAAATAGAGAGATAGTGTAATCCCTGAGTCCAATATGTAGAGAAAAGCAAAAAGCTAGAATTTTATGCTCCACTAACACTGGGGCCTAATATCCTCTAGCATGCAGCAAAGCCAAAGAAGTTGGAAGGTTTTTCTGCGCCCCCGCGTCCCCCCAAAGCATGGTGGTGGTGTTGAAAGCTAAAGAGATTTCACATGTGTCTTAATGCTTCTGTAACTAAGTGATGTGAGTACAGTTTGCTACCATAGACTTTTACCCTTGATTTTCATCTTAATTTGGCATTTTAAAATTGGGCCATTAGTTACCCAGGTCTTATTATGACAGCTCTTCCTCCCACTGTGTTACTGACTGGTGTTCTAATGCCGTCTTTAAGAAGGACAGCTGTCGACATGTCTTTCTTTATTGGCAGTGTGAACTGGGCAAGAAGGTGGGGTGTCAAAGTACGCATTCCATGAAGAGGTCAGAAGTATTCTGTCCCACGTATGAAGCAGAAGCTCTCAGTTGAGAATCTTAACTGGGTGGAGGAAGAACTCTGCCTACTCAGTGCAATTGTGCTAATGTTTCAGGACACTACCTGATGCATAAGCTTCTCCCTTCAGTAAAATAGAACTAAAATTAAATGCATAGTTCTCTGAGATGATTAACTCACAGTCTGGTCAAATTCGAAACTTTTTGATGTATAAAACTTTATAAACAGATCTACTTCATCGGTAGGCAAAATGTGACCAAAATCGGTATTCTTTGATAATGTGTAATTTCTGAATAGAACTCTGTTTAGTAAATAAGTCAGTGTATATGTCAGAAATCTTTTCATAAAAAGAACACACACACACATACACACACACACACCATGGCAATAGGATCCAGGACCTGCCATCGGAGTTCAGAGTAGATGCCTGGAGTTAAATTGCTTTTGTTGAGAGGTTTTGTTTCAGAATATTTTATCTGTCAGATTCATCCATGGGATTGAAAGAAACAATCATTCTTTAGCAGCATATTATTATTCACTGAAATGTATATAATAATAGACAATTCTTGTTTTTTTAAAATAATTTAGTTTCCAGGGTTTTAGACTATCTTTTATATTTTGACAATTTCATAAATGTATACAGTTTTTATCTTTACAATTATTTTTGATATTATAATATTATTTTATCATTTCTCTTTTGCAATTTCAAAAGTACAAATTGTGGTATATATGAGCATGCACTGTTGTTTCATTTGTTTAATGAAAGTAGAAGTGAAATTTCAAGGTATATATTTTTATATTTTTTATTTTATTTATTTTATTTTTTATTTATTTTATTTATTTATTTTTATATTTCATATTTTTATATATACTATACATTAACATTTTTAATACTGAAGATCTTTGAAACCTGTTACTTCTGTGGAATAAAAGCAATACAGCAAAATATAGTCAGTGTTAGCATAAAAGTCAGACAGGTGATTTTTATGGTTATATCACTTTTAAAATAAATAGTCTGAAACATATTACTTAATTTAGTTGACATTAATTTTGTTTGTCTTTATAACATATGCAAGTGTATTTAATAATGTACTAATTAAATAATTTATGTTTAAAACTCATAAAATCTGCTGCTTAATAAATGGTCATTGTTTTTAAATTTCTTGACAGGTTACTAGTAGAGTTAAAAGGTGAATTTCAGATGAGCCTGAATGGTTAGTTAAGTCACTCAGGGCCATTCGAGTCATCTTCCGGTCTGCTGTAACTTCTGTTGTCTCTCACCACATGTCCCTAATGGTGTCCAGTGGTGCTTCGGAAGCCTGGTGTGCACAGTTGGCACAGTAGCTAGTACTCATTAATTAAGTGTGAGTTGATTAAGCAGGGCTATGTGCTCAGCATTGCTAAGTGTTATGTGAGGAATATGGAAAAAATCTCTACCACCAACTCCAATCCCCCAAGTATGTAAAAGAAACCAAGTGAAGGCTCAAGACACATTTTTACAGAAGAAATGAGAAACTGGTCACATTAAAAATAGCGGCAGCAATCCTTCACAGGACCAAGGACTTCTCCTCCCACTGAAGAAATGATTCCAACCCTTACTTCCATGTTTATCTCAATTTCGTAAATTTTCTACCGTTCTGTATTTTTGTAACCTAATCATGTATACTGCTCAAGGTGTGTTTCATATGTTTTAATGTGTAATTTTGAAGACACAGAGGCCAATTATGTGAATGGTTTGCATGTCACACTATTGTACTGATGTCTTGATTAAAACACAAAAAACTGAATGAATAAGAAATAAATAGTGGCAATATCTGCCTCGTACATTTCAAATTAGCTTAACTTATTAATCTGCAAATTTTATGTTTATAAATTTTGAAAAACTTATCTATTCTCCTGTTTATCAAGTAAATTCTAAGAATGTTTTATGTCTTGATTTTTGTTGTACCAAGTGCGGGCCTGGGTCTCTCCTCTGTGCTGACCTGAGGTAAGGATGTGCGTTAGTTAAAAAGGAGGCAATGTATAAATGAGATATTTTATTATGGGAAGGAGAAAATAGGCCAGTCAAGTAGAGAGAAGGAAAGGAGAAGAAGGAGAGAGAGAGAAAGGAGAGGAAGAAAGTAAGAGAGGAAGAAGGCAAGAGAAGAGAACAAAGAACAAGAGAGAGGAGACAAAGAGCAACAGAGAGTGAGGAAGAGTAAGACAGAGAGGAGGGGCAAACTGCCCCTTTTATTATATGGGGCATGGCATGTCTGACTTGTGGTCAGATGACTGGGGATAGGGTCCAGCTAGAATGCTGGGAGCTTGGGGTATTGTCTGCCTGATAGAACACACATCTCCTGCAGGGGCAGCTGTGAGGGGTTGTGACTGAAACAGGAACCAAACACTCAGGAGTTATTGCCAAGCTCCTTCCACCCCCTACAAGCAGAAATTGCCAGCAGAGGCTCCAGGGCTCAAAGCCAAATACTCTACTGAGCTTAAGTTACCTGAACAGACCACTGCCCCACAAATTTTGATGAATTCTTTGGCAGATTTTGTGTAAGTATGGATAAATAAAATTCCTCAGAGTAAAATTATGAGGATTTTTGAAAGTAAGAATGTAAAATAAGACTGTGTTCCCAGAAGAATATTTGCATTTCCATTTAATATTATCCAGTATCAGAGAATAAACTATATAGAATAAATTATGTAACTTTGTAGACAATACTTAAAACAAACATTTTGTTATAAATCATGTATAGAATTCATACTTGTTATATATAGAATTCAGCCTTAAAACATCATTCTGTCAAGTATTTTAAAGAACCATGCTCTATGGCTCCAGCTGCATATGTAGCAGAGGATGGCCTAGTCAGTCATCAATGGGAGGAGAGGTCCTTGGTCCTGTGAAGATTCTATGTCTAGTGTAGGGAAATGCCAGGGCCAAGAAGTGGGAGAGGGTAGGTTGGTGAGCAGAAGAAGCGGGAAGGGAATAGGTTTTTTCTTCAGAGGGAAAAAAAGGGAAGCAGATAACATTTGAAATGTAAATAAAGGAAATATCTAATAAAAAAGATAAAAACATGTTCTAATGTGATTTTGATAGATTATCTATTTGTTTATATTTACAATTAGAAATTTAATTAGCTATCATTCTGCTGCTGACTAAATAACCCAAAAGTACAGATACAGGAAAATAACATCAGTGTAATCTTATTTCTAACAAGGAAGCACAGCATATGGCAACTAAAATAATGAGGTGTTTTTGAACATTAAATGCATATAGTAGGTAGGAAGCTGCTGGCAAAGAGCAGGTGAGCAGTGATGAGGCATTGGAACCTCAGTGGGTACCTCAGTAAGATGCTGAGGTGTAGTGCATGGGGAAATGACAGTTTGATCAATCAGTAGCTGTAAATAAGGAAAATGTGATATGCTAGCTCCTTCCTCTCACATTCAAATTATTTCTATCTCACATTATACACAAACAGTCTGATGTGTTGGAAATAAAAACTACATATGATAGAACAGGGAAGCTTTGGAGGTTTGAGTTTATGATTTCTATTTGGGCATAGATATTTTAAGCATCATGCATAAAATATCTTAAAATAAAATATGAAATTTAATGTTAGTATCTCCCCTCTATTTAACATACCATTGAAAGTGAAAAAGAAACTCAGAAAAAAGATGTGATTTGTTGAGATTATATATACATATATATATATATATACATCAGAAAAATATATTATATATAACATGCAGAATATATAATGTATATTTATTTATATAAATATATAAAGATTAAATATGTATAAATTTATGTTATAGCTCAGAAAATCACTTCTCTTCATTTCTTTCTCTCTCTCTCTTTCTCTCTTTCTCTCTTTCTCTCTCTCTCTCTCACACACACACACACACACACACACACATATACATGTCTGTCTGTATGTGTGTGTGTGTTTATACATCAGAAAAAAATTACTTAAAATCACTAGGAACACCAAGTAATCCTTAAGTGAACTATGGTTTAAAGATTTACTCTTGATAAGGAAATAATCCAATTACCAATTAATATACAAACCATTCCTCCTAAGACATTATCACTGCAAATTAGAGAAAATGAGGTGAAAGCGACAGAAAATGTCAAGAACGGACAAAGACTTTCACTTTTGTTTATGATCTGCTTGCAGGAAGTACATTTCTATGCCAGTTTGGAAATTTAATTGACTCTATTTTCTAATGTATATCTTATTAATTATATCCTTTACCCAACACTGACATACATGTTTAGAATGGGGAATAAAGATCACAAAACAGTATAAACTCTCATTCATAATTAATTTAACAAACTCTTTTTTTAAAGAATGGCCATAATGTGTTCCAGCTGTACATTGTAGGAAATGAAACCATCAAGAATAAAATAGTCCAGGCTTGTTTAACAGATATTGTGATTAGACAAATCAAGGATTTATTATATTAATTATGTGATGTCTTATTTTCCTGATGGGATATCTGAAATGATGTATAATCACAGCTTCTACAGATATTTTGCACTTGAGGGTTTGGTCACTGAGTGAGATCAGTCAATCAGAACAACTATGTCTGGGTTGGACATCTCTGAGCATTTACCTCCATTAAGAAGCAGAAACAATATAAGAGCTGGAGGACATAGAGAAGTTCTGTCTTCTGGATATTACATGGCTATTGCACTCATGAAAACAACAGTAGCTATTGTGATATAAGATGTTTTAGACATACGATTTTGGGGCAGACAACATTGCGAATAGATGAGAAGTTGTTGTTCTTGTGAAGGCCTTGTAGTTGACAGCTGTTGGTGGAGGGAGAACCATTTGATTTTTAGGATATCCCACTGTTAGGATTTTTATATTTCATTGAATGCCCTCAACCCATGCACATATGGGAAGCATAATTATGTTATGGGTAGTGGGTTATTATGAAAACTTTAAAAGTGAACACATGAGGTTGGAAGAGAGGAATAGGAGTGCTCATGACTATATCTTACTGTATGCACTAAAGAACATGAAGATACAGGGAAATCATTATAGAAAGAAAGGCACAATACCATCTGAAGAGTTAGTTTTACAGAAGACTAGGGTTAAAGTTACACAAGACGCTACATAGCTTTTGAAGTCCCACCTTACACAACTGACTGAATACACTGTGCTGAATGAAAGAATTTGTTCTAACCAGCATGATTCAGGAAATAGAATTGCATTTTCTCAGCTGAAGAAGATAAGGTGGGTTTGCTAATGAATGTGTAAGCTAGGATAGATGCTTGTGATTCTTTGCAAAACAAATCTTTAATGTTATACATTGGTGAGTTCTAGAACTCTTGCCATCAATATAAGCTCTGATATAGACTGTTGAGGAAGAGGAAACCAAACTCAAAAAGGGTATGATAAGCAGCATTCCACTAAGCTGTCACATGTTGGGCTATTAGTTACTTGTTAAAACAATAACTGAAAGCTAGTAGAATTGTTTCTGAAGTACTATCTCTGCCTGCTGTTTCGACTTTTTAAAATCTGGGTTATATTGTTCTTATTTATGTCACTCATATCTTCTTTTCTTTTGAGATTCTGTCTCACTATGAAACTGTGACTGGCCCGGAAGTCTCTATGTAGAGTAGCGTAGCCTCAAACTGTCAGAGAGCTATGTGTTTCTGCTTCCCAAGTACTGAAATTAACAGAGTGCATCACCATGCCCAGCTCCCATAAATGCCTATTATTATATATATTTATTGTATATTTAATTATTGGATGCTCTTTTGTTCTTCCCTTTCTTTTCTGGATGAAGTAAGGAATCTCATTAGAAAACACAAGACTGCAACTAAACATTGCTTATTTTGACTAATTCTCTTCATAGGTACAATTTATGCTTGCCTTTTGAATACAATTCTATTGTATAAGTGAAGATACATGAATTTTGTTAATAATTTTGTGCCAGCTTTTGTATTTTCCTTTTTGCTTCTAAGAATATTGGGGCATCTTTTAGGCTACCCTATTTTTTTTATAGAAAACAGACACCTACTCCATACATAGTCATACTCTTTGATAATTCATCCAGTAATATATATATATATATCTATTAAGTACAATTCAGGTTTTGCGTATGACTGACTAAGACAGAAATAAAATAGAGATTGGCTTGTAGGAGATAAAGGGGAAAGAAGTTTTCTATTTCTGGGTAATAAGCCACAGAAGGCAGTATTTTCTCATCTTGATGTTTTTTGCTTTCTATGATTGGAAAATATTGACCTATTTTTATTTTCTTCATATAAGGGGGAATCACTTGTGAATAGAAAGAAAATTCATAGCTAGAGAAGTTGCAAAAATTGGGACAGATCCACAAGATGTAACCAGATTAATTCTTATATCTGGCTTGAATTTCAGTTGTGTATTTTATACATTATAACAGCCCCTTCTATACTTTTAGTCAAAACTTCCTTGCAGAATTTCATTATATTCATTTTAGAACCACGTGTTAGTATCGTGATCAATTGGATATCATTCATTGCTTTAGGCATATATTGATGGGTACCAAAATAGCATTTCATGGTAGAGACTTCATGTCCATTCCCTATGTGACACTATGAAAGTAGATAGTAGTTTTTAGTGACTTCCAAACATAAGAGCTTAGCTTCTGCCATTATTACTGATATTGATTAGTTTAGTGTCATCCAACAACTAAAATCAATTGTAAGTCAAAGGTAAGTTATTTTGCTCTTTACTCCACAGACCAGACTGTTGGGAGTTGTTTTCAAGGTAGTAAGAGACCAATTTGAGTATGTGTGCTTCTTACAAAGTTGTATAATCTTTCATCAGCTAATATTGATTCATTTTTAGTGAAGTTAGAAATATTTTCAAGAGTAGCTCTCAGTACAACTAACCAGTCTTATAAGTCAATAATATCTAAACTTCCCTAGTGTGGCAAAGCAGGCTTATGAAAATATCTTACATTCTGAATCTGGAACTTTTGGTGGACCTCACAGCCAGAGTTGATAATATATATTCAGGTCACTTAAAACCTAAGATTGCTGTCATATTGTGCACTTACTCTGTTTGATTAACAGAGAAGAACAATGTAACAATCAAATTTACTTGTCTTAGATTTCCCATGTAATCAAATTTTACAACTTAAGCTGATCCACAACTTTAATCAGGTTACTTCATGTCTTTAATTACATGCAAGTAATAAAGTCAGTTCTAGGTTAAGGAACAAGCAATAAAATAAACACAAATGGTCAAGGAACAAACAAGGCAATAAACAATGTCCCATGATCACTCCCATGATCACTGTTTCTAAGGGCTTATTAGGACTTGTCTTGATACACGAACAACTCATATGTGTAAATAAATTGTAGAAACAGTTTTCTATAAATGGAAAATAGTATGAAAGCAGCCTTATAAAATGAATGCTTCCATAACAAGTGTTGGATGCACCACATGGATATTTCTTTAGAGTATTGTGTTGGTTCATTATCTGGCCCAGTAGGTTTTAATGATTTCATTCCTTGTAAAACTTTATTAAAGATGACTATAAAGTGGCCTTCATTCCTTCACTATATGATACTTTCTGTATTTTTCAATAAAAGAAAAGGCAAAGATTTTGCTGAAGATCACACAGACTCAGACAAGACAGCACTTAGGTATATAAAGATTCAGACTCATATGACAGCCAGACAGGAACCATGGAAGTCATAGAGAAATAAAGTAGGTAATTAAAATCTGGGGTCAGTCTTGATTAAGAGATACCAAGGATAAATGTTTCATAGATTTTTTTTCTTTATCTGACACCTATGTATTATTGGTGACTAACATATCACTAATGTCTTAAAATTGAAGCAGCTAATATTTTACTACACTTACAAACAAGCTGAGATATTTCTCTAATGTTATATCCTATACAAAACATCCACTTTGTTAGCATAAAATTAAGTATTGACTTCTCCTACAGTAAAATAAATATATGTAATTATTTCATCATAATTATACACATTGTATATCTTCTAGTCACTTCAAATAATCCCAGAAATTACAAGGAATGTTTGCCTAGAATGATAAATTCAATTTATTTCAAGAAGAGCACTTAAAAGATTCATAAATATATAGGATAATAATTTCCTATCACTTATTTCCATGTGTTTTACAGCTTCATAGAATGTTATTCATTTGGATCTTAGATTACAGATAAAAGTATGAAGAAACACCCTGTGGTTGTTAATTTATTTGTAGAATATTTTTATTAAACTTTGGAAGTTTTCAAAAGACCACACTGTAAATAATTTTCAAGAAAATATACTTGGTACAGAATAATTTCTTATAACAATATACTATATATGAGGCAGGATTTAAGATAAGTAATGCATAGAAAATTGGCTCGATATATTGAAATTCTTTTCATCAATATACTTGTATTCTGATTGAAAGATCACATACTATAATATCTCAGGACAATTTATTATCTCATCTTTTGTACAACTGAAAGTACTTTTATTTAGACTGTTTTTATACTGCTTGCCCACTTGCTAGTAAGTTAGAAATTAGACTATTAGTTAAAAATATTTGCACATCATTATATCATATTACAATACTCACATATGGAAAATTTACTGTGCCCTTATTTTGTCTTGTTACAAGAGTGTTAGTCTTGATGCTATTATTTGTCAATAGGTTTCTATTAGATAAATTTAGTATAATTATAAGGCATGATGGTATACATAATAGTCTTATAAAGAAAAACAAAGATTGACACGTTAACACTGAGAATTACACATGCTAAAATGTATAATTAAGACTGTCAGTGGTGGTGCACACCTTTAATCCCAGCACTTGGGAGGTAGAGGCAGGTGGATTTCAAAGTTTGAGACCAGCCTGGTCTACAGAGTGAGTTCTAGGACAGCCAGGGCTACACAGAGAAACCCTGTCTCAAAAAAACAAAAAGAAAAAGAAATATAAATGTGTGTGTGTGTGTATATATATATATATATATATATATATATATATATATATATATAATTAAAAACATTCAAGTATATGGAGTAGAGTATAAAACAATATTTACTGTAGATATGTTTAACATATTTTAATACAGGAATATAGATACATAAAATATATGAACAATATGAGAGCAGCTGTAAATTAATAGGCTAAATGCAGACAATCAAGAAGAAACAAAGCAGAACAAAATAATACTATATGTGTTGTGAGATCTTTCACCAAAGAAACAGAAAGTTTTTGGTGTAGCTACTTGGGAGGTTAAAATTGGAGCAGAAATCTTACTCAGGAGGAGCATGAGAGGAGCTAGGGAAGTGCAAGGGAAGTTTTGGCTGAGGAAGTTCCTGAAGGAAGGTGGAATGAGGTAAAAGGTCAGTTCTAACTCCTAACAAGGTGACTAGAAGGTTCTGGCCAACACATTTTTTCTAAATAATAATGTGTCTTCTGCTGACATCAGGTTCAGAATGAGTAAAACTGTGGCCAGAGGAGTGGCAGATCACCATTATCAACAGTTAAGGAAAAAAGAACAGAATTAATCAAGAAAAATTTTAGACATATTTATATTATGTCTGAGATTTATAGACTTGAATTAATTTTCTAAGTTTATTGGAAATATCTATTCCCTGTAACTTGTAAGCTGTAAACTAAACTCTCAATGGCATTGACTTAATTTCTCACCAATATTTTGATTCTTTCAAACCTGTGTACACCTTTTCCTCTTTTGAATTTTTCAACTTTTAAGACATATTTTTATGTATGTAATTGAATGTGTAAGACCAAATAATAATAAATATGTGTACTTATGTGTAAGTGGTTATTTTAGTTCATCTCATTAAAACTCTTACCATGTGTTATCAAGAATGATTTTAGTCCAAATAAAGTAGATGTATCTTCTAGTGATTTCTTCAAGCAATATTCTTCAGATACTTTAAATAATGCACTCTCTTGTTGTAGATTTCATAATAACTTCCAGAATATGAATATCAAGGAACTTGGTTGTTATAAGTACAACTTATTTGGTATTTTTATGGCAGGTATATAATGAATTCTGTAGTCAGGAATGTTGCCTTCTTCCCAACATATTACACAGAAAAATGAAAATGAGCAGGACAAAAGATGCTCTATTTCAAAATTACAATAGACAAACTTTATCAGAAATGACCTTCTTAAATTAATTAATTAATATCCCAAGCTCCTCCCTTTCTGGTTCCCCCTCTCTGAAACCATCTCCCATCTCCCATTATCTTCTCTTCTGATAGGGTGGAACCCCTAGGTATCTTCCAACCCTAGCTCATCAAATCTCTGCTGGATTATGCGAATCTTCTCCCATGTTGTAGGGTTTAAATTGCTATGAACAGACATCATGACCAAGGAAACTCATATAAATGAGAATATTTAATTGGGGGTGTTTTACAGGTTCAGACATTCAGTACATTATTATCAAGGCAGGAAGCATGGCAGATCAAGGTAGGCATGATGCAGGAGCTGTGAGTTCAATATCTTGTTCTAAAGAAAAACCAAAGATTACTGTCTTCTGGCAGGTAGGAGGAGGATATCAAAACCTACTCCACAATGGTATGCTTCCTCCAACAAGGTTACACTTACTCCAACAAGACCAAATCTTCTAATAGTGCTATTCTTTGTGCCAAGCAAACTCAAACCACCATACTTACTGAGGCCAGACAAGGCTTCAAGAGGGCTCTCTTGGAGAATGGATATCACAGTCAAACAATAGCTTTAGGGAGAGCTTCTGCTCCAGGTGTTGAGGGGGAACAACATGTAGATTAAGTTGCACATCTGCTACATATGTATCTGGGTCCTCATTCCAACCAGTGTATGTTCTTTGGTTGGTGGTTCAGATTCTGAGAGCTCACAAATGTCAATGTTAGTTGATTCTTTTGGTTATCCCATGGGGTTCTTTTCCCCTTCATGGCCTTCAATCCTCCCTCCACCTCTTCCATTAGAGTTCCCAGCCTCTGTCTAATGTTTGGCTGTGGATATCTGTGTCTGTTTCAGTCTATTGCTAAATAAAGCCTTTCAGAGGAAAGTTATACTAGCCTCTTATCTACAAGAAGAACAGAATATCATAAATAATGTGAGGGAATGATGCTTGCCCATAACCTGGGCTTCAACTTTTTGTTGTCTCAGTTTTGTCTTACCTCCTTGCACTGCCTCCAACTGAGAGATTTTCCTATTAAGAAATTGAAAAGAATGTTTGTTTAGTATTCAACTACAGTTATTAAATTAGTTAAAGAAGATACTAGTAATAATGCAATCAACAAATGAAATTATTTAATAGTAAAACAAATAGGAACAACATATAAAAGAAAAAATTGAATTAATTTATCCTTTTTATTTGAAAAAAAAACTAATCCCTGTAAGGAAAATGAGAAACACTATCTAAGCATATTTCATAGTAGTGAGTCTCTTTTAAAATTCTTCAGGTTGCCTACACGTGAAAGGGAGTGCATGCTTAGTGCATGGAAAGAAAGCTAAACGGGTTTGCAATCCCATTGGAAGAATAACAATATCACCCAACCAGAACCCCAGAGCTCCCAGGTATTAAATCACCAACCAAAGAATATACATGGAGGGTCCCATGGATCCAGAGGCATATGTAGCAGAGGATGTACTTGTGGGCATCAATTGGAGGAGAGGCCCTTGGTCCTTTAAAGGCTTGATGCCTCAGTGTAGCAGAATGAGAGGGTAGGGAGAGGGAGTGGGTGGGTGAGTGAGGGAAGACCCTCTTACAAGCAGGAGGAGGAAAGATGGGACAGGAGATCTGTGGAGGGGAAATCGGGAAACAGGATAACATTTGAAATGTGTTGGGCCCGGGTCTCTCTGCTGCTGATGCCTGGTTCTCTCTGCTGCGGATGCTGGGGCTGCCCAGTGCCTTGGTTAAAGGAGGCAATGCATAATCATGAGATACTTTATTATAGAAAAGAAGGCAACCGTGACCATGGAAAGAGAGAAAGGAGAAGGAGATGAGAAGAAGAGGGAGAAAGGAGAGTAAGAAAGCAAGAGAGGAAGAGAGGGCAAGAGAGGAAAAGAGGAAGCAAGAGAGGAAGAAGGCCAGAAAGGACAAAGAGCAAGAGAGAGAGGACGGGGCAAACTGCCCGTTATATATTGTGAGGTGGTGCTATCTGTCTGTGGGTCAGGGCTTGCCTGGCTCTGGTTAGATGACTGGGGTAGGGTCAAGCTAGACTTCTGAGAGCTTGAGACATTGTCTACGTGACAGAACACACATCTCCTACGGTGTGTGTGTGTGTGTGTGTGTGTGTGTGTGTGTATGTGTGTGTGTGTAGGGGGTCTGTGAGAGGTTGTGACTGAAACAAGACCCAGGGTTCCAGGAGTTATGGCTGAACTCTGTCTGTCCCTTGTAGGCAGAAATTATCTCCCACTGGAGCTCCAGAGTTCCAGACCTATTACTCGACTGGGCCCAGGTTGCCTGAACAGACTACTGCCCTACAGAAATGTAAATAAAAAATATCCATTTAAAAAAAAAAAGAATTCACAAATCTTAAAATAGCAAAAGATGATATGTAGGATTTCTCTTCACATTTAATTACATATATGAAAACAAATACTTGTAAAAACATCCAGCAAAATATTGTCTTTCTAAAAACTAATATTGACATTTTAATGTATATGTGTATTGGTTATACATGATGACATTATAATTATATATAATGTGCAAGTTCATATTCAATAGTTTATACATGTAGAATTGTTAAACATCACAGTCCCTATATCTCTATCTATCTATCTATCTATCTATCTGTCTGTCTGTCTGTCTGTCTGTCTGTCTATCTATCTATCTACTTACCTATCTATATGAACTTGCTTACCACTCTTTTTGATGAGTTCATATGAATTTAATAATTTCAAACATGCAAATGTTGACATAATATAATTACACATATTTGGGTGCCACTTATAAAATACACTTATAGAATCTGTCTTTGGAAACAAATACTATCTTTAACAGTATTTGCCTTTATGCATTTATGATGATATACATGGATTTAAAGTATAATTTTGCATTTTATATTGCTATTAATCTGTTAATACCATGTATCATATTGTGCTGCAAATATTTATGCCATTTATTTATTTAATTTATTTATTCATTCATTCATTCTTTCTTTCATTTGTATTTTTTATTATTCATTTTACTTCCTTTTTACTTCCTGATCTCTGTCCACTTCCCATAACTCTCCTCACACAGTCTCTCCTCCATCTCCTTGCCCTCTGATAAGTTGAAACCTCTCCTGGGTGCCCCCAAACCTGACACATCAAGTCTCTACAGGATTAGATGTACTCTTTCCTACTGAGGCCAGACAAGGCAGTCCAGTTAGGGGAATGGATTCTACAGACAGGAAACAGCTGTAGGGATAGGTTCAGCTCCAGTTGTTAGGGGACTCACATGAAGAGTGAGTGGCACATATGCTACATATATGTGGGGGGGTCTATATTCAGCCCATGTATACTGTTTGGTTGGTGGCTCAGTCTCTGAGAGGCCCAAAGGACCAGGTGATTTTACTCTTATGGTATTCTTGTGTAGTTCCTATCTCCTTTGGGGCCCTTAATCCTTCTCCTAACTCTTTAATAGGAGTGCTTGGAACTCCTTTCAATATTTGGCTGTGGGCCTCTATCTTTGTTTCAGCTCCTGGGTGAAGTCTCTCACAGGACAGTTATGATAAGCTCCTGTCTTCAAGCATATAAGAGGATCACTGACAGTGTCAGTGATTGGCTCTTGCCTATGGGATGGGTCTCAAGTAGGGTCAGTTATTAGTTGGCCATTTCCCCAGTCTCTGATCCATCTTTGTCCTTGCATTTATTTAAGACAGGGCAAATTTTGGGATGAAAGTTTTGTGGGTGGGTGGGGGTCCATATCCATCCCCTGGGGTACTACCTGGCTATAGGAGGTGGCTTCTTCAGGTTCTTCATCACTATATCTAGGAGTCTCAGAAAAGGTTAACTGTAGTGAGCCTGGGAGTCACCCCGTCCCCAGTCTCTGATACTTCCCAGAGATGTCCCCTACCTCCTTCAGTCATTTTGAGTATATGTCCAAAAGCAGAAGAGCTGGGTTTTCAGGTAGAAATATTTCCAATTTACTGAGAAACCACCAAATTTATTTCAAAAGTGGTTGAATAAGTTTGCAGTCCTACCAGCAATAGAGGATCATTCCCCTTCGCTCAACATGCTTGCCAACTTGCACTGTTTTTGGTCTTAGCCATTCTGATATGTTTAAAATTGAAACTCAGAGTTGTTTTGATGTTCCTCATGACTAAGGACAATGAACATTTGTTTAAGTGCTTCTCCACCATTCAAGATCCTCTGCTGAAGATTCTGTTCATTTTTTAACTGGGTTATTTGGTTTGTTGGTGTCTAACTTCATGATTTCTTGGTATATTGTGGATACTTGCCCTGTATCAGATGTCTGACTAGTGAAGATACTTTACCAATATGTACACTGCTGCTTTATCCTATTGAGAGTGTCTTTGCTTACAGAAGCTTTTCAGTTTCTTGAAGTCCAATTTATCAATTGTTGATCTTAGAGCCTGAGCCATGGCTACTCTGTTCAGGAAAGTGACTCTTGTATCAGTGTATTCAAGTGTATTTACCAATTTCTCTTCTATTAAATTTTAGGGTATCTGTCTATATGCTGTGGTCTTTGAAACACTTAGACTCAAGTTTGGGCAGGGTGATAAATATAGTTGTATTTGAATTCTTCTACATCCAGGCATCCAGTTAGACCCATACCATTTTTTCTAGATGGTTGATTATTCTCTCATTTTTCTTTTTAATTGTATGGTTTGGCCTTCTTTACCAAAAATCAAGCATCTATAGGTCTTTAGATTCATTTCTGGGTCTTCTATATGATTCCAATAATAAATACGCACGTGTCTGTACCAATATCATGCAGTTTTATCACTATTCCTCTGGAGTACAAAGTTTGGGGTCAGTAATGGTGATCCCTCCTGAAGTGCTTTTATTATTCTGGATTGTTTTAGCTATCCTGTTTTTTTTTTTTTTTTTTTTTTTTTTTTTTTTTTTTTTGCTATATGAATATGAAAATTGCTCTGTCAAGGTCTGTAAAAAGTTGTATTGGAATGTTGATAGGAATTGCATTGGATATATAGATTCTTTTGATAAGATGGCCATTTTCCTTCTTTTTTTAAAAAAATATTATTTACATTCCAAACACTGCTCACCATCCCACTCCTCCATCATAGATGCCCTCTCCTAATCCCTCCCCTTCTTCTAAAATAGGGTGAAGCCCCAAGGTATGCCCCTACCCTGTCACATTAAACCTCTGCCAGAATAGGTGCATTCTCTTCCACTGAGGCCAGACAAGGTGACTTTGTTGGGGAATGCATACCATACTCATGCTTTAGCTTTAGGAAGATCCTCTGCCGCAGTTGCAGAGGTTCCACATGGAGATTGAGGTACAAAATTGCTACATATGTGCCAGAGGCAACATTCCATCCCATGTGTATTCTTTGATTGCACTCTCAGTTTCTGAGAGATCCCAGAGGACCAGGTGAACAGACTTTGCTGGAATTTTAATGGGAATTGCATTGATCCTTTAGATTGCTTTGGTAAAATGGGCATGGATATCTTTCCATCTTCTGATATCTTTTTCAGTTCTTTGTCAGGGACTTGAAGTTCTTGTCATACAAGTCCTTTATTTTCTCATTTCTCTAGCTAGAATTGAAATAGATTGAATACAGACAGAGGGTGCCAGTCTTCTCTTGTCCCTGGTTTTAGTGGAATTCTTTTAAATTTATCTTTATTTAATTTGATGTTGGCCATTAGCTTGCTATATATTGCTTTTATTATGTTCAGGTATATGCCATGTATCCCTGATCTTTTCAAGTCTTTTAATATGAAGGGTCATTAGATTTTATCAAAGGCTTTTACAGCATCTAATAAGATGTTCATGTGCTTTTTTTCCTCCAGTTTGTTTATATGGTAGACTATGTTCATGGATTATGGTATATTGAACTAATCTTGCATCCCTGGGATGAAACATACTTCACAATTGTGGATGATGTTTTTTATGTGTTCCTGAAATTGGTTTGCAAGTATATCGCAAGTATTTTATTTAGTAAATTTTTATCAATTGTCATAAAAGAAATTGGTATGAAATTCTCTTTCTTTTTGAGTATTTGTGTGGTTTAGGTATCAAGGTGACTGTGACCTCATAGAATGAGTTTGGCAGTGTACCTTCTTTTTATATTTTATGGACTTATTTGGGAAGTATTGGTATTAACTCTTCTTTGAAAGTCTGGTAGAATTCTGCCACCTCACACTAGTCTTCTTTTTTGGTTGGGAAACTTTGCTTTAAGCTTTATATGGATGTTTAGATGGTTTAGATGATACTTAAATTTAGTATTTGATTGAAATTAAATGCTTAATAATTAAATTTAGTAAGTGGTATCTGTCTAGCAACTCATCCATTTATTTTTTTTAGATTTTTATACTTTTATGAAGTACTTTTTTTTAAAAAGTACGACCTAGTGATCATTTTAATTTCCTGAGTTTCTGTTGCTTTGTCTCCCTTTTCATTTTTTCCACTTTTTTATTAGGTATTTTCTTTATCTACATTTCAAATGTTATCTCCTTTTCTGATTTTTCCCGCTGAAAACCCTCTATCCCCTTCTCTACCCCGTGCTCATCAACTCACTCTCTCCTGCTTCCTTGCCCTGACATTCTCCTACCCTGGGCCATAGAGCCTTCACAGGACCAAGGGCTTCTCCTTCCATTGATGACTGACTAGGCCATTTTCTGCTACATATGTAGCTAGAGCCATGAGTCCCACTATGTGTACTCTTTAGTCCCTGAGAGCTCTGAGGGTACTACTTAGTTCATATTGTTGTTTCTCTTAAGGAGCAGTGCACCCCTTCAGGTCCTTGGGTCCTTTCTCTAGCTCCTTGATTGGGGACTCTGTGCTCAGTCGAATGGATGGCTGTGAGCCTCTATTTCTGTATTAGTCAGGCACTAGCAGAGGCTCTCAGAAGACTATATCAAGGCCCTGTCAGTCAGCACTTGCTGGGATCCACAATAGTGTCTAAGTTTAGAGATTGAATATGGGAAGAATTCCCAGATGGAGCAGTCTCTGGATTGTCCTTCCTTCAGTCTCTGCTCCATACTTTGTCTCTGCTACTCTTTCCATGGGTATTTTGTTCCCCATTCTAAGAAGGATTGAGGTATTCACGCGTTGGTCTTCCTTCTTTTTGAGTTTCTTGTAGTTCGTGGATTGTATTTTGGGTATTCTGAGTTTTGGATTAATATCCACTTATTATAGTGCATTACCATGTGTGTTCTTTTGTGAGTGGGTTACTTCACTCAGGATGATATCCTCTAGATCCATCCATTTGCCTAAGAACTTCATGAATTCATTGTTTTTAATAGCTGAGTAGTATTCCATTGTACCAAATTTTCTGTATCCATTTCTCTGTTAAGGGACATCTGGGTTCATTCCAGCTCCTGGCTATTATAAATAAGGCTGCTATGAAGATAGTGGAGCATGTGTACTTATTACATGTTGAAGCGTCTTCTAGGTATATGCCCAGGAGTGGTATAGCTGGGTCCTCAGGTAGCACTATGTCCCCTTTTCATTTCTGATTTTTTTAATTTGGGTACTGTCTCTCTGCCTTCTAGTTAGTTTGACTAATGGATTGTCTATCTTGCTTATATTCTCAAGTAAACATTTTGTTTGTTCTATGTATTTTTCTTTTTGTTCCTAATTGATTGATTTTTATCCCTGAGTGGGACTATTTCCTGCTGCCTCTTCTTTGGTGTCTCTACTTCTTTTTGTTCTAGAGCATTTAGTGTGCTGTTAAGTTGTTAGTATGAGATAGCTCCAATTTCTTTATGATGGCACTTAATGTTATGAACTTTCCTTTTAGCACTGCTTTCATTGTCTTACATAAGTTCAGGTACATTGTGCCATTATTTTCATTACATTCCAAAAAGTTTTAATTTCTTTCTTTATTCCTTCTCTGACCAAATAATTATTGATTAGAGAGTTGTTTAGTTTCCACGAGGATATAGAGTTTTTGTTGTTTTTATTATAATAGAAGTCTAGCATTAATCTGTGGTGATATGATAAGATGCAAGGCTTTACATCATTCTTTTATCTGTTTGTTACTGATTATATGGTCAGTTTTGGAGAAGGTTCTGTGTAGTGCTGGGAAGAAGTTATGTATTTTGTGTTCAAAATTATTTTGTGTGAAACATTCGGTAGATATCTTTTAGGTCAATTTGGTTCATAACATCTTTTAGTTTCATAACTTCGCTGTTTAGGTTCAGTTTCGATGACCTGTCCATTGGTGTGAGTGGGGTGATGAAGTCCCTCACTATCATTATGTGGTATATGCCATATGATTTAAGCTGTAGTAATACTCCTTTTAAGAATAAGGGTACCCTTGCTTTGGGGGCATATATATTCACAATTGAGACATTGTATTGGTAATTTTTTTTGAGGAGTATGAAGTATCCTTCCACATTTCTGTTGATTACTTTTGGTTAAAAGTCTATATTATTAGATATTACAATGCCTACTCCAGCTTGTGTCTTGGGTCCATTTGCTTGGATAATCTTTTTCTAGACTTTACTCTGAGGTAGTGTCTTTCTGTATTGTTGAGGTATGTTTGTTTTATACAGCAGAATAATGGATACTGTTTATGCATCCATTCTGTTAGCCTGTGTCTCTTTATTGGTTAATTGAATCGATTGATGTTGAGAGATTTTTATCAAATGATTATGTTTCTGGTAGTACTTTGTATATTTTTTTGTGCATCTTCCTCTTATTTTGTGTTTGCTATGAGATGATTAGTTTGTTGTATTTTCTTGGGTATAGTTAAACTCCTTGTTGGAGTTTTTCTTCTATTCTAAAGTCTTCTTGCTGGATGCATTAGTAGAAAGATATTGTTTAAATTTGGTTTTGTCATAGATGTTGTGGTTTCTCCATCTATGGTGACTGAAAATTTTTCTGTGTATAGTAGTCTGGGCTGACATCTATGGTCTCTTAGGGTCTGGAAGACATCTGTTTAAGACCTTCTGACTCTGAGTCAGAATCTGTTGAGAAATTAGTTGTAATTCTAATAGGCCTCCATTTATACTTGCTTAAGTTTTTCCCTTGTAGTTTTCATTTAATGTGATGATAGACACCACATGGTTGCTAGGTAAATGTCAAATAGTGTAATCTCATGAGATATGTTACAGAGATTATTTGCTTTCCTGTTTGTATGTGTGTGTATTTGTGTTTACCTTAGTAACACTGTTCATCATACACAAAAAAAGCCTTGTGTTCTTCTAAGTGGCCAGAACATACCATCTCTATCCGTGCATAATTATTAAGAAAGAAGACCGTAGTGGCTTGTCAGAAAATCTTACATCATTTTGTAGTGTTTTGAGAAAAGTTATTTTGCAATAAAAATATATGAAATTTTAAAAATATATGTGGGTGATATAATCAAAATATATAACCACATGTTTTTAAGAGAAATAAAGAAAATAAAGGAAAACTGAAATAAAATGTTTTCTCAACATAAAATACTCTATACAGTCTCAGAGAGACTTATATATTTCTGAGTGATATGAAATGGGGAGCCAGAAATAGTTAATGTCTTAAAATTGAAAAATAGTACTGAAATTTAACTGAGCGGAACTAATTTGCCTCTTGAGTAAAAATCTCAAGTCCAAAATTACCTTCTAGTTTCGTATCTATCAATTATTTATGGGTGTCTCTAAACCTGTGAAATATGGTATTGGGCACCAAATTCCCACTAGACAGTTAAATTTTCTTACAGCCACAGGCATTATTTCATTGTGTAATAGAATTAGTAATAAAATTATTGAGATAATAGTAAAAAGGAATCCATTAATCCAATTGAAGACTTGAATGAAAAGGCAACCAGATTAAGCCCAAAAAAGTCTATGTGAAAACAGTGAAATATAAAGTGATATCATTGTCTACAATCATCAAGGAGCATAATTTATAGTCTGATTTTATATTTTATTTAAACTCCTTGATAAGGCAAATACAGTATAAAAAATCAGATATGTGAAAGCAAGGATAAGGAAATATAACAGTTGATGCTGGCTAAAGATACTCTATGATATCTACTATTGAGTGTATAAGAGCAAGTATGTGTGTATGTGTGTATGTAGAGTCATGTTATTACTGTCTGAGGTTTGATCTACAGAAAGTTGTAACAAATACTAGAGTTGAAAAAAGTAAGACAAACAAAATATAATGAGGGAGATGGTCATAAAATATTAGTTTTTCCCTTAAATATTTTATTTTCTGATTATTATTTTTATTGTATAATCAAATAAAGAATATATTTTGTTGCATCATGAAAATTTACTTAAACCATTTGAAAGAATCTGATGGTTACCAAGGACAGAGAGGTCATATCAGAAATTAATTATTTTGGATTTAAAGTGATTTATAAAACTATCACTACCCTCAGGGCATTGCTAGTGTATTTGAGAGGATAAAATATACTAAAGTTTTTACATAAAATATTGAGTTTATTAAAATTATAGAATTGAACAATATTGTAAATCTTTTCCAAGAACAGGATATTTAAGTGGATATTTTATAACATATTATACAGGAAATTATATCAGAAGTGCAAAATAGCAATACAGATATCATTTATAAAACTAATAAGTTATATTTATGTGAACAGAATATGATCTGTGAGAGTGACTAGAATTAATAGGAGTAAATTTGAGTAGAATAATCACCTAAATTTATAAGCAATATCTTTGAGAATGCAAGCTGTAATGAAAAGATTGCTTTTGATTGTTTTAGTTTCTGAAAAAATAGTTTATTAATGGAAATAATGGGGACTTGATTATAATTATTCAGTCAACCAAATCACTAATGTTCCTTTCAAGTTTACAAATTAAATATAATAGTGAATATTTTAATTTATAATGATTCTTTGGCCCACCTCCAAAATGTTGTACCACTTCTAACAAAAATAATCCTGGTAACTAATATTTTATTTACAATGGACCTTCAGACCACAACTTAACCATCCTCTTCTCTTCTCTAAGGAATTATGTCTGTTTCATAAAAGAATCCATTGTTCTACACACCAAGGAATCAAACCCATAACCACTTCAGCGTTGCCCAGAAATCTCCATCTAGAGATTGATCTGAAACTGATGGTAAAAGTTTGAAGCCATGTTCCTATAATGTAAAACTAGAAAAGAAGCAAAGTACTTTGGAGACATGATGGCTAAATGGATGCAGAGCAGATATCTCTATCCTAAAAGGAACAATAGGCAAGATGGAAAGAACTGATTCAGTGCAGGAACAGAACAGGACTTGGTTATCTAAAAAAAGAAGATTTTAAGACAGCAATCACTCTAAATTTTGTGAAGGAATATCACTGGCCATTATTAGACAGATGTACCAAAACCAGATGTAATCAGAATCAAAATTGAAAGTTTGCAGCAAGTCCAGAGAAAAAAATAAAAAATAATAATATGTTAAAGGAGCCTATCACATCCTACAATGTCCCAGAGCAATGGCTTGAAACTTTAACATGTAATCTCAGCCCTGATGGGTTCTGTAATTGTAATCCACTGTAATTGATAACATCAGAACAAACCAGTCTCCACTCTAAAGTTTCTGTAGCGAAGTCATCTGTATTTCCTAAGTTGGTGAATCCAACAACATAATCTTATGTCTTGCCGCCTCTCAAGAGAGCTAGTGTTGTTTCTAGTTATAGCTTTTAATAGTTTATTTTAAATGTCTTTTATCCTTAATTAAGTGAATACTAGTGTAATTTTATAATTATATGATCATATTCAATTATTATTACTTAAGCACTTTTAGCAAATAACATTAGCTATCATTTCTATTCATATTGGAATCATAATTGAAGTCTTTAAATGAACAGAAACTATTCAAAAATTACTACTTAAAATAATATAATGAAAATTTACTTATTTTTAGATTTATTAATACTTTAGTATAATATGTTTACTAAAGTCATTAATTAATTAATTAATTAATAATGAAAGAACATTGTCTTTTATAATGAATAGTTCTAGGTTCTCAATACAAAACAACATACAGATAACACAGATATTCCACATCTTAAATAAAACCATTTTATTTTTTTATATGTTTATTATAACAATATATTTTTTGCTTTGGCAAAAGAATTAAAGTAGAGGACTGTCTTTGTAGTTAATTGTACTGCTACACAAGCTCTGCAAACTGAGTTAAGTTCCTGGATCCAACAAAGAAGATGAGAACTGATTCTCAAATGTTATGCTCTGTCCTGTGTTTATGTGTCATGGCACCCAGACATACTACTACTATTATTACTACTACTATTATTAAATGCGTATACACACGTATAGCCTATATTTCATATTTTGATAATTAATGAATTGATTAAGTAGATATTTTCATTTACTTCTATTTTTTATTTATGGATAATTATTCCATCAATTATTCTTAGACATCAGAAAAACACAGTCATTATTAACATTTGTGATATATATAAACACTTTGTGAACACACAACGAATTTGCTTATTGTCTGCATAGAATCAAGGGTGCTGACCTTCTATAATTTTGAAAATATATCATCAGTCAACTTGACTGCCCCTCAGATGTTTCTTGTTTTTTGATGAGAGAAATTCTACAGAGACTGGCATTTAATAGTTATTCATACATAATATTTTGGGATCAGGAGTCATAATTTGAGATTCACCTAACAATAATAAATACAGTTTTTCTTTATATAATAATTTAATAAATCCTGTGTATTAATATTCAAATGTATGACCTCAAAAGACTTATTAAAAATTAGCGTAACAATGATATATTAATAGTTTCTTCAGATTTCTATACTTCTCTGTTTTCTTTTATTGTATATTTTCTTTATTTACATTTCAAATGTTATTCCCTTTCCAGGTTTCCCCCTGAAACTTCCTATCCCATCCCTCCTACCCTGCATCTATGAAGGTGCTCCTGCACCCACGTACCCACTTCTGCCTTCCCGCCCTGGCATTCCCCTACTCTGTGGCATTGAACCTCAATAGGAACAGAGGCCTTTTCTCCTGCTGATGTTCATATGGCCATCCTCTGCCACATACATGGTAGAAAGTATGGGTCCCTTCATGTATATACTTTGGTTGGTGATCCAGTTCCTGGGAGCTCTAGGAGGTCTGGTCAGTGGCACTGTTGCTCCAACCATGGGGCTGCAACCCACCTCATCTCCTTCATTCCCTTCTCCAACTCCTCCATCAGTGACCCTGTGCTCAGTCCAATGGTTGGCAGTGAGCATCCACCTCTGTATTTGTCAGGCTCTGGCACAGCCTCATAGGAGACTGTTATATCAGGCTCCCATCAACAAACAATTCTGGGAATCTGCAGTAGCATCCAGGTTTAGTGTCTGCATATGGAATGGATCCAGGAAGTCTCTGGATTTTCTTTCCTTCAGTCTCTGCTCCACACTTTGCAAGGACCTCCACATAAAACCAGACACACTGAATCTAATAGAAGAGAAAGTGAGGAAAACCTCAAAATACATCTGCACAGGAAAAAAATTCCTGAACAGAATGCCAACGGCTTATGCTTTAAGATCAAGAATCGACAAATGGGACCACATACAAAAGATTGAGAAAAGATCTTTACCAATCCCACATCTGATAGAAGGCTAATATCCAATATATACAAAAAACTCAAGAGCTTAGACTACAGAGAACCAAATAACTCTGTTAAAAATGGGTAACAGAGCCGGGCGGTGGTGGCACATGCCTTTAATCCCAGCACTTGGGAGGCAGAGGCATGTGGATTTCTGAGTTCGAGGCCAGCCTGGTCTACAGAGTGAGTTCCAGGACAGCCGGGGCTACAGAGAAACCCTGTCTTGAAAAACAATAAAACAACAACAACAACAACAAAAACAAAAAACAAAAAAAAAAAATGGGGAACAGAGCTAAACAGAATTCTCAACTGAGGAAAGTTAATTGGCTGAGAAGCACCTAAAGAAATGTTCAATATCCTTAGTCATCAGGGAAATGAAAATCAAAATGACCCTGAGATTCCACCTCACATAATTCAGAATGGCTAAAATCAAAAACTCAGGTGACAGTAGATACTGGTGAGGGTGTGGAGAAAGAGGAACACTCCTCCATTGCTGATGGGATTGCAAGCGGGTTCAACCACTCTAGAAATCATTCTGGTGGTTCTTCAGAAAATTAGACATAGTACTACCAGAGAACCCAGCTATATCACTCCTTGGAGTATAACTAAAAGATTCTCCAACATATAACAAGGACCATGTTTATAACAGCCATAGAGAGGAGCTTGAAAGAACCCAAATGTCCCTCAATAGAGGAATGGATAAGGAAAATGTACTACATTTACACAGTGGAATACTACTCAGCTATTAAAAACATTGAATTCATGAAATTCTTAGGCAAATGGATAGAACTTGAAAATAACATCCTGAGTGAGGTAACCCAGTGACAAAAGAACACATATGGTATGCAGTCACTGAAAAGTAGATATTAGCCCAAAAGCTTGGAATACCCAAGATACAATTCACAGACCATATGAAGTTCAAGAAGAAGGAAGACCAAAAGGTGAATGTTTCAGTGCTTCTTAGAAGTGTTTCATAAAACAAAATTTCTATACTTCTTATACTCTTATTTGTGTCTTTAAATCTCAAACATTTGGCAGGCTTTACTTTTACTTGTCTTTGTGCACATTTCCCTGAATTATTCATTGAACTCATATAATGGATTCAAGGCAATGTAAGCACTAAATCCATGTTACATTTTTCCTTCTTCTTAAACATTATAATTGGCAGAAGGTCAGAGGGAATATCAGCCTCCCAATCTTACAAAAACATTACTCAGACAGTGTTTTACCTTTCTGTGCCTTTAAAGATATGTTGGATGATATTTTATAAAGACTAACAGTGAAACTGATGATCAAAAAGAGAAATATTCATGAATCTGTGAAGTTCCTAGGAAGATGATGTTAATACTTGATAGTTATAATGTTTCAAGTAATCTTATGTATATAGATTTAATATAGTTTTAGAAAAGGTATGTATGGATATATTGCCCTTAGTAAGTTACTTATAAATATAGTAAGTGGTTTACAAATATGGTAGATTTTAATGAATGAGAACATCTAATTAGTATAAAAGAAAAATAGTAAATTTAACAAAATAGAAGTTAGCCTCTTTTAACTAAAAAATGTTAATGAATATATATTTAATATTAAAGAAATAGCTAATCAAGTTGGTATAGATATAGATATAGATATAGATATAGATATAGATATAGATATAGATATAGATAGATATATTTCTAGGCTATCCAAATCCTTCACTCTATATCACCCACTTCTTGTCTTACAACTCTGTGTGTTTCTGTGTGAGTGAGTGTGTGTGTATGTGTGTATGTGCATGCAGAAAGATATGAATGCCTTGTACTGGTCTGTTTTCTAGCCATTTGACATGGAAAATGAATATCTTTATCTACACCTTTGAAATTAAAACCAAAAATCACATAACGATCATGGAAAATCACAGACAATTGCTTGTGGTCCTCACTCTATTCAAGTAAAGCCATGAGTTTAAAAGAAGCATCTTTTGAGATAATTTGGCACCAAGGCTGTGGAGGCTCTAGGATAGATTATCTTAGAAAAGACTTTCAAGGGGAGACTGAAGTAGCAAGATTCCAAGTTCAAGAACACTCTAGTTACAACTCAAGTCCAAGGCTATCTTCAGCTATGTATAGAGGTCAAGTCTCAAACTGAACTAAACAAACATAAATGAGACAAACACAAGCCAAAAATCAACCTCTCTCTCTCTCTCTCTCTCTCTCTCTCTCTCTCTCTCTCTCTCTCTCTCTCTCTCTCTTTCTCTCCTATACAAGGAAACAGAGAGAACAAAGCATCCCTGTGTATGTCATCAGTCTCTATGAGTTCATAAATGCATCAGTTCTGTCCAGTCTGGAAGACAATGTTTCTTTATTGTTATTCATTCCCTCTGACTCTCACTATCTTTCTGCTTATCCTTATACATGGCTCCCTATTCTCTGAGGGTTAAGTCTTAATGAAGACATTCCATTAAGGACTGAGTGTTCAGTTTTATAAATCATAGATGTTACTTGAAAGCAAAGTAAATAAATTCCCAGATAAAAGAAAATAGATAATTTGCTCTAGTGTATTCCCATGAAATTATTTATTAATTAGCATTCTGTAGGACTATTTCAAATGACTATTTTGTGATAATAAAGATAACTTTAAGGATAAATATATCATGTAAACAAATTAAAATAATATCAATAATTGGACAGAAAAATATAATTCAAATATACATTACAATTATTTCTAATTTTAAAAAGGATTAAATTAAGTTTATTTTTATGGTCTGGTATTATTTAGTAAGATATTTAAGAGGATTTATGCATTAATGAATTGTGCACATATTAAGCTCTAATCTTGCAACTAAAAATATTAGAAAGCATAAATAAGTATGTTGCTGGAAATGGAAATATTAGAAGTAAAAAATGTGGCAAGAACAAAAAGCCATCTCTCTGTTCAAAACAGCGACTGAGTTTAGATAAAAGAACATCATAGCATGGGGCTGAAACAGCCTTACTAAGAGATTCATTGAGGCATAAATCTACCTATTATTGTACTTAATAAATCCTCAGTAGTTAAGATAAGAGATGTTAGTTCTATACATAAAATTGGAGGTATAATAATTCCTCATCTCTCACATAATCTATTTATAAATCTCAATGTATTATCTTGACTTAAGATATGATACATCTTTTTACATATAACGTTTTAGCACAATATACATCTTAACTATGACATATAGAGTTAGATAATGATAATAGATGATCTTATATTTTCTTATAAACTGGATTTTTTCCAGAAAAAAAAAAGTCACTGAGTGCTAGGTAAATAGTTTTGATTTTCAGATTCTGTCATCAGGCCAATGATACATCTGAATTTTAACTCAAAATGATCAGTCCCAAATCATGTTCTTCATATCAAAGCTTAATTTACTTATTCCCCTTAGAAATAGAAAGTACCAAATCTTAATGACTCAGGTCTTTCTTCTCAAAGCATTGGAATGTAGAAGAGAAGGAAATCATTTTAATGTTGAGAGTACTTTTCTGCTGTTAAAATCCCAACTATTTGAATATTTATTTAAAACAAATTAGAAACTATAGGAGAAATTATTACTTTCTTGAAAATACTGAGAAAACAGTTTAATGAGAATTATCAATGAGTGGTTCAAACTTAAATGGAATATGTTTCCTATAATTTAAATCTTATTGCCCCATGATAATACGAATAAAGCAAAATGCCATATTTCATTTGAGTTGTTGAGAAGAATAACAGAATGATTTATTTATGGAATGATTTTTTTCTCATAGTTCTGATGACCTATGAAGTCTAAGATCAAAGGAATATAAACTTTAATAGTTGACAATAGCCACTCTCATCATTCAAAGACATTGTTATATTAGTCTGTGTCCCTACATGGCAGGAAACTGATTGGAACCTTTGTTGAACATGTTCTTATCTCATTAAGTAGGGATTCCCACTTCATGTTCTGGTTATCCTATATAATCCCATATGTTAGTATTTTGCAAATGATCCTGAAGTTATAATATAGGCATTTTAAAAGAACACAGACTATAGTACAATAAGCCGAACTTTTGTAGAAATTAATACAGTTTATTCCTATGTGAGACCCTAACTATTACTCTTTAAGGTAATTACTGAAAGACAGATTAATCTGAGTCAATTAAGCTTAGTTTATCCAAAAAGAAAATGTCCAACAGAGTAGATCGAAACAAGTTGTTTATACCTGAGTATTAAAAAGTTTGATATTCTTATCTCTATTACTTCTTTAAATATTTTTTTTATGTATTTCCCCCTTGAATTGAAGTCTTATTTCATCCTCATTTTTCAAGCCTCTAAAATTGTTTCATGTTTTAATTATCCACTAAAATTCTTTCAAATTTTTCCAAGGATTTTGTATCTCTGACATTAAATCACCAAACCCCCCTTTTTGTGCAAGTGCTCTCTGCATTCTGCTTCCAATGATAGTGAGAAAATGTATCCTGCTCACCACCTCTATTACACCAGAGAGGCTAGGGATGCCTTGGACAGAATCTCCCCAGGTTTTTACCTCCATTTCTACCTGAGGGCTTGAGGTCCCAGCTGAGCATCAGCTTTCATAGCTAGCAGTTCTATCTGTCCCGCTTCACAGCAGAAGAGTTTGGAGTTTCCCAATACATGATCTCTGTTTTTCTCTATAGACATTGCACCCATCTAACAGTTTTCTGATAACAAAAATGGCACCTAAAAGCTTTTGCTTTAAAGGTAAGCGTAGGAAAGATGAGGTGATATTATTACTGGTTCACTAAAATTCCTCAAGTAAAACTTTCTTGAACCTTCTTAACATTTCTTAGCCAGGGTTGATTTAAGTATGTGCAGAGTCAGCTAAATCAAAGTGAACTACTCATAAATTATTAAAGAGGACCTAAATACTTAAATAGTAGATATGAAAGCTGAAATGTGCCATTGATCAGCATTCCTCTAGAGATTTCTTCTCAGCTGCTCCTTCTGAAAACCTTGGAGGCTATGTTCCTGGCCAAGCTTTTATTTACAATGTTCTTTTCTCTTCTTTTATTTAATGGAAAACATCCATTAACCAAACTAGAACTGAATGTCTGACAAAGACATTTTTCCAGTTCCACTAAAGATGGAGACAATCATTACATCAAGAAAATACGTGGCTAACTCTCCTCTGAAAAGTTAAGAGATATGGTCACCTTTTCTTGATCATTTTCAGTTAGTCTGTTTCTACCCAGAAATCTAAAATGAGTACATCATCATGACTTTCATGTTACTTGGTGAGAGTTGTTTCATTCCCAAACTTGATTTCTCTATTGCATTTGTCACTACTGATTGCACTTGTAACAGTCTCTTTGGGAAATCTATTTTCTTCTTGAGTTTTCCCTACTGCCTTACTTATGTAGTCATTTATTTTGGGGGACACAGTTCACCCTGGGTCTCTAACATTTATGGACACCTTGCATGTGATTAAGTAATGACTGTGGTTTTTTTATACTTGTAGCAGAATACCTATATACAAACAGCTCTTAGAAGACCAGGATGATGTTTCTCTAAAACAAAGGGTAGATAGTTATTTGATGTAGTACAACTTGAAACACATTCACCCCACAAAACAAAAATAGGAGGATAATTTTCTCTTTAGGAATGTTTGTTGTCCCTTACATCATGGTTCCTTCCTGTACTTTAGCACAATCCAAAGTATGTACTGAGTCATTTGGCAATTCTCTTTCACACTTAAGGGGTAACGCTTAAGAAATTGCTGCAAACAAGTTCATATTGAAGATGCTTGATCCAGGAGTCTATCCTATTTAGTCAGAATGCTGACTAAAACTTAGAAGTCTGTTTATTTTTAAAATATGACTTTCTAGCAAGTAAAATCTGAGATCTTTCAAAGTTTCAATAATCCTGCTTCGCTCTATGGCAAAGTTTCAAATAAACTCATTCTTCTTTCATTGTGTTAGCTTAAGAAATCACAAAACAGAAACCAACAGTTGGGAAAAGATCTTTATGAGTCCTATATCCAATAGAGGGCTAATATCCAATATATACAAAGAACTTAAGAAGTTTGGCTCCAGAGGAAAAAAAATAACCCTATTAAAAATGGGGTACAGAGCTAAACAAAGATTTCTCAACTGTGGCATATCTAATGGCTGAGAAGCACCTACAGGCCAGTAAACAGGAGGGGGTGGGGTGGTGAGCAGGAAGAGGGGGCAGGGAACAGGGGTTTGTTTTAGTTTTTGTTTATTTTATTTTATTTTATTTTATTTATTTTGGAGGGGAACCTGGGAAAGGAGATGTTGTAAATTAAAAAATCTAATAAAAAATAAAAATAAAAAAGGAAATATTCAGCATTCTTAGTCATCAGGGAAATGCAAATCAAAACAACCCTGACATTCCACCTTACACCAGTCAGAATGGCTAAGATCAAAAACTCAGGTGACAGCAGGTGCTGGTGAGGTTGTGGAGAAAGAGGAACACTCCTTCATTGTTTGTGGGATTGCAAGCTGGTACAACCACTCAGGAAATTAGTTTGGCAGTTCCTCAGGAAATTGGACATAGTACTACCAGGGGACCCAGCTATACCACTCCTGGGCATATACCCAGAAGATGCTCCAATATGTAGTAAGGACACATGCTCCACTATGTTCATAGCAGCCTTATTTATAATAGCCAGAAACTGGAAACAACCCAAATGTCCCATGGAATGGATACAAAATATGTGGTACATCTACATAATGGAGTACTACTCAGCTATTAAAAACAATGAATTTATGAAATTCTTAAGGAAATGGATGGATCTAGAGAATATCATCCTGAGTGAGGTAACACAATCACAAAAGAACACACATAGTATGTACTCTCTGATAAGTGGATACTCCCAGAAGCTCAGAATACCCAAAATACAATCCACAAATCACAAGAAACTCAAGAAGAAGGAATACCAAAGTGTGGATGCTTCATTGCTTCTTAGAAGGGGGAACAAAATACCCATCTAATGAGTTGCAGAGACAAACTATGAAGCAGAGACTGAAAGAAGGACAATCCAGAGACCGTTCCACCTGGCAATCCTTCCCATATTCAATCATCAAACCAAAACATTATTATGGATGCCAGCAAGTGCTGGCTGACAGGAGCCTGATATGGCTGTCTTCTGAGAGGCTTTGAAAGTGTCTGACTAATACAGAAATAGAGGCTCACAGCCATCAATTGAACTGAGCACAGGGTCTCCAATGAAGGAGCTAGAGAAAGGACTCAAGGAGCTGAAGGGTTTGCAGCCCCTTAGGATGAACAACAATATGAACTAACTAGTACCGTCAGAGTTCCCAGGGACTAAACCACCAACCAAAGAGTACACATGGTGTGACTAATGGTTCCAGCTTTATATGTAGCAGAGGATGGCCTAGTCAGTCATCAGTGGGTGGAAAGGCTCTTGGCTTATGCACAGTAACATAGATTGCATGGCCTCAACTGCATCATTGTAATACTCATCCTTGCACAAATGCTTTTTCAGGGTCATGGCATTCCTGAAGATCACCCTCAGGACTTGCAAACCAGCTTAGATAGTCAGAGACCCCACTCTAGAAAACATTGCTGCTTATAAAACCTGTGGCTATGACTTTATGATATAGTATTGAAATATATAAGGTGTAAATAAATAATTTATTACTTTAACTTGTACATTATAAATTTATTTAGTTCAACTTAATTTTTTTGGTATTTCTACACCAGAATTAACAAATAATCAACATCCAATATATTTTTACATTTATGTTGAATTTTCAATTTTAAAAAGGATAATTCTTAAGACAGACCTCTTTTTCTTACACTCTAGATTTTATCCCCCTCTCGGTCCACCCTCTGACTGTACCCCATCTCTTACCTCCTCCCTACCTTCCTGTCTCCACAAGGATGTCCCCACATCCCACCCCCTACCCCATCAGAACTCTCTTGAGGGTTAGGTGCATCTTCTCTGACTGAGCCCAGACCCAGAAGTTCTCTATTGTATATGTGTTCGGAGTCACATATCAGCTGGTGTATGCTCCCTGGTTGGTGGTCCTGTGTCTGAGAGATCTCGAGGGTCCAGGTTAATTAAGACTGCTGGTACTGATGACTAACTACTCCTGGTCATGATGCTTATATTGGAGTGTGGTTGATATAGCCAATGAAATTCTATACTAGATAATGAAAGTGCCATTTGTCAATAACTTCCATTGTAAATAGCTTTTTATGTTAGGAGACTTTTTTGTACTCTTTTCTTCTCTGTACTGGGATTTTGTCTGGTTTGAATCTGTACAGGTCATGTGCAATTTAAACATGTCTGTGAGTGGATGTGCATAACAACCCTTTTGATTCGGTAAAATTCTGTTTTGGGAAGTCATCCACCACCTCTGACTCTAAATCTTTATGTGTCCAGTTTGATAAAGACATGCCGTTTAGAGATGAGTGCCCTAAAACATCACTTTCTGCACATTGTCTAATTGTGCAGTTCTGTGTTGGTTTACTTCTAAAGTTTCTCTGATAAAATGTGAGTATGATCTAATATATGGGTAAAGCAATATGACATCACAAGACATTTTTTGCTGTGTTCTTTTAGTTAAAAATGATGAGTAGATTTCCTCAGAACTGCCCATATTTTAAATCTTTATAACAGAATATTATAAAATACTCATTCTTGGTATCTACTGAAATATTATTGGGATAGAATTAGCTACCAAAACTATTATCAGACTGATTTACATAAGGAACTCTTTAGAGGAAATGGTCTGCTACACGTAAGTTATAGCACCTCCTCACATTAAATAGAAAAAAATAAGTGCTGATTTTGTGAAACTATCCTGACAGTCTGTTATCCTACTGATCAAGACCTAGAAAAATTACCATATTTATATATACTTGTTTTCATATACACCTACGCTGCAACTAAATATTAAAAAGCAACAACTGAATTATGGTTAGAATGAAGAAATACACAGCTTTCAACATTCCTTCTAAATTCTAGAGTGGAAAAGACATGCTAACCCATCAGGAACAGAGTACTTGTAAGTTTACAGTGATTGTAGGTCTGTTCATTGGTGCGTTTCCACTATTTTTCCTTTTAAAATAAAAAGTCCTGATATGTTGAGCAAACTTCAGTCAACAAAAGTTGCATGACCTTCAATAAATGTAATATTCCAAAAGAGCAAAAGCTAAACCTAGAAATAAAGATACTAGTATTTTTAGTGAGAATTTGCTGGGGAAAGGTTCCAGAAAGCCAGCTCCACACAATTGAAATGTGTGCAGTAGCAAGTTAACACCATCCAGTCCAGAGCATTCATGGACCTCAGCCATAGTTAACAGACCCTCAGT
The DNA here is from genome assembly GCF_008632895.1 of Mastomys coucha. NCBI lineage: Eukaryota > Metazoa > Chordata > Mammalia > Rodentia > Muridae > Mastomys > Mastomys coucha. The sequence goes on along the minus strand of NW_022196912.1, from coordinate 78,685,357 downwards.
GTACTACACCACCTAAAACAGCCCATGTTTAGCTCCTAAAATCTGAGTTACAGTTCTTGTGCAGATTTTTTGAAAGTTAAACAAGTAATGAGCACATAAAGGTTGGGCAGAGTCTGAATAGATCATGACAAGGCTAATTAATTTTCAGCTTAGTAAAATTGATTTTGGACTTCTGACTTCCAGAGTTGTACATGAATTTGTTTCAATTGCTTTAACCCCAACATTTCTGGCCCTTAGTTAAAATAGATGTAGGACTCTCACTTAGCTCTCAAATGTCTTGTCTCTTTCTATCTGTAACTCTTTGTTCTCTCTCTCTCTTTTTTATCACATTTGCCTAAGAGTAAAAGCCAATATAGACCTCAATGGATAATTATTTACTTTTGAGTGATTGGATAGGTTGTAGTTTCTATAGATAAAATGAAAATCTGTGATTAGGTTAATAAAAGACTCGGAGTCCATTAAGTAATTAATGATAAGTGAATTCTGGAACTGAATTAAACTTTCATCTCTCCTTAAGAGACTGAAGAAAATTCTCGACAAGTCATGCTTCCTACCTCTGACATGAATTGTGTTCTATGTTTTGAAAGCATAGTCTTTCAGACTCTGTTAGAACCTGAAAATTGCAAGTCATTGTTCTTATTGTAAATGACTGGGTTAGGAGTAGACAAGTGGCTTATCTAGCCAAGTATCTGCTGAGTAATAGTGACATATACTGTGTTTTTGAAACATGTAAAAGTGTTTCAGATTAGTGGCATGTACAGTCAAAAAAGAGATTTACAAATTTAAGGCAACTCTGGGAAAAACTGGGTATATAAATCCCTGTCTCAAAAAATAGCCAAGCTAAGCACAAGAAGAAATAATAAAAATATATATTTTCAGAAGACTATGTATTCTTCATTCTGTCTGGATAATATTGATGAAATTCTTGTCATCATGCTGAACAGGAAGTGAAAATGAAGATCAAACACAGCACTGCAGATGGCTGAGCAGAGCAGTAGGAAGACTCAGCCCAGAAAGACATCATTGTATTTGAGACTTACTGGACAGTGGGAGGAAGAAACTGATTTTTATATTATATAGAGTGGATCTTAATTGAACATGATTGTATATTCAGATCTGTAAGACAAATCAAAATAATGAGAATTAAAACTAAGGCCTAAGACAATTTTTGCGATAATGTTTTACAATGTTAATATTTATGTAGTATTATTATTCCCTCTCAAATTAACATTTATCGAGTGCACAAAATCATACACTAAAAGATAATTCCCATTCATAATCTTTATTAATGATACAATGTTGAAACACAGATGGAAATCTATGCATTCTTTCCAAAAGAATGCCTGTATGAGAAACTTTCTCTCACAGTTGGTGTCTAGGAAAATAAACAATTTAGGAAAAGCATACTCATTAAAAGGTCAGTTGTAATCAAGTCTGGTATCCCAGCTCAAGAAAGACAAAGAAACATGAATCTCTGTGACACAAATGGCAGTCTGATCTACATAAGAATTCTTAGCTCTCCAGGGATACATGGATTTTTTTTCCTGCTTATTTTTATAATATCTTGTCTTATAAGAAAATACTGAATCTCTAAGGTGCTTTAATAATTTAAGGTGTTGGAGAAACCTGATGATCTATCATTCTTTTAAACACACACATGCAAATGCATACACATTATGATCCATGTTTTTAAAATAGAAATTACTCTAAAAAAAAGAAGTCTTACAGGGAGATTGTGTTTGTGTATGTATATGACTCAGTTATTATAGACTATAACTATTCAGTTATAGTTACTATGATAGAATAGTTTATTCTATTGCTAAAACTGATACCATGACCAAGACAACTTACAGAGAAGAAAGTTTATTGAGGTTTCAGAGGCTTATCATCATGGTGGGAACCATGGTTCAAAGTAGATAGGCATGGTGCTTGATCAATAGTTGAGAGTTTATATCTTTATCAGCAAGTACAAGGTAGAGAGAGCTAAGTAGAAATGTCTTGGGTTTTTGGCAACTCAGAGCCCACCCCACAGTGACACATTCTCTCAACAAGACTGAGTCTCCTAATCCTTCCCAAAACTTGTACCAATTGTGACCAAACATTCAAATATATGTGGATATGGGGGCCATAGTAAAATACATACAAAGTACAATAGATGGCATGACTCAGAAGTTTTCTTCCACTGTAATTCATTTAATTTCTTTATTTTATGTACATGAGTGCTTTGCCTAAATATATATCTGTGAACCTTGTATACGTCTAGTATCCATGAAGATTAAAAGACTTTGTTGGAATATCACCTCCTTCCTCTACCTTTTCTTTGGAGGATGATGGACACTGGCCTTTGAGGATAAAGGGCGGGTTTGAATGGTTATGAGTATGGCACAATAACTTCAGAGACTGATGCAATTATATAAAAATACTTTATTGTTTCAGAGATATGGTATGTAAGGGCTCTTTTGGGGTCCCAGGTGGAAAGGGTTAATTGGTCATAGCATCATGTAATCAGAAAGAGCTGATTGGTTATAATATAGTACTTAAATGTCATGTGGGTGGGAAGCCAGAGTAGGACATGAGTACTGAGATTTTAAGCCTTCCAGAGTGTTTTGTACAAGATCACTTTTCAGACTAGGCCAGCCACCTGTGTTCAGGGACACTCTTGACAAAGACAAGCAGAGACTGGGAAGCTCCATTAAGAAAGGGAGCTCCTCATTTTGCTCCAAGCATAGAAACCCATCCAGATTAGGGTAACACTACCTTAATAATAGGATTTTCCAACACTGGAACTTCTGGAACTAGAGTTACAGATAGCTGGAAGCTTTCATGTGGATGCTAGTAATTGCATTATTTCTTCTCCAGGAACAGTGATTACTTGTAATTTGTAAGCTATCATTCCAGACACAGAAGATGAATGTTCTTTTTTTGTTGTTGTTGTTGTTTTGAAATAGGGTTTCTCTGTGTAGTCCTGGCTGTCCTGGAACTCACTCTGTAGACCAATCTGGCCTTGAACTCAGAAATCCGCCTGCCTCTGCCTCCCAAGTGCTGGGATTAAAGACATGTGCCACCACTGCCCAGTGAATATGAATATTCTAACACTAAATACAAAATAATTATTTCAAAATAGTTTTTAATAGAGGTAAATGAAAATATAAAATAGTTCATAGAGCTAATTAAGGTAAAAGTTTAGAGAAATGATGTTCAAAGAGGGTTATGAAGAACTTGAGATGTAGTTACTAATATTAACACAAATCTGAATGAAACAACTTATGCTCTAAATAACTTAATGTTTAAAACATATAAATAATTGATGTTATAAATACAGAATTTAGAAACACATTCATGAAATGGCAATAAAGATATATAGAAGGAGAAAGAAGTGACAATTGCTTATTAGAGTTAGCCAGCATGGTCATTCAACACTAGACAGAATTTGGATGGTTTGACATGCTGAAGTTTAATATTGAGTAGACAGAGGCCTGAAGAAACTGAAAGACATTATACAAAAAGGCAGTTGTGGGAGAGAGTACATCAGCACCAAGGTATAGACAGCACAGATAGATGTGGGGAGGGGGAAAGGATGGATGATTGAGGTAGTAAACCCAATGTCATGAATATATATATTCATTTACTACCTCATGAATGAATATATATATATATTGGGTTTACTACCTCAATCATCATATATATATTCATTCATATATACATATATGAATATATATTTTTGTAAGAATATATATATGTAAGAACTTTAATTAAGCTGAATACTTAATCTTAGTATAATAAAGGTAGTATTAAATATATGGGAAAAACAAATATTTAAGGAATGAATAATGGCTAATACTTATAACACATTTTTAAAAAGATGAATCTGTCTTATAGCAATTTAAAAATCTTAGTCTATAAATAATTCATTTATTGTTATTTCTCTCTGTTCAAGGAAATTTATCACTAACATTTTATTTCCTAGGAAGTTGACATCCACAAGCACTTTTGGTAATTTGAATATGAAAAAAGTATGGCACTGACACTTTAGAAACTACAATGCAATTGCATTTATTTACTGAGTTAAAACAATTCTTTTACTTGTCCTATATAACTTCATTACTATTCTTGGGTTTTGTTTTGTTTTGTTTTGTTTTTAGTGTCAAAGCTTATAAACAAATTAAATTCATTAAAGAAAGTGGTTATATATTTTTTATTACTTAAGACTCATTCTCAAAAGAATGGTGCTTGTATTTTGGACAAAATTCTTTATGAATAGGGCCAGAATTAACTCTACTGTGGACCAAATACAGCTATGCCATCCAAACTGAGAACTGAAAACCAGAGCAGGCGTCCTGCAGATGTCATTCGGGGATAGTGAATATTTTGATTTCAAACTATTGGGCAGCAGAAGAAGTTTGCAGAGACACTTTGCTTATGTTTACACACCTCTTCTTTATTTTTAACCAATTGTTAACTAATTAGCCAATAATGGGTTTAAAACAGAGCTAGTGTTAGTCAGGAGAATGCCACAGAGCTGAGGTGAGGAAGATCTAATGTGGAACCCTGACATATCTGTATCTATCTTTCATTCTATCTGATTACAATGATCTACAGGCAGAAGCAGCCATTGCTCCACTTCTACAGAGTAATTTCTCCTAAAGATCTTTAATAATGCAATGTTTGTCTACTGTATATTTTTTCATGGTCATCTGGTTTTTTGTCTTACCCATTCTCCCCATCTCCCCACTGTGCTTGTTGACATGCAGGAGAAAGTTGCATCTTATTTTGTTGGTCTACTTATTTATGTATTTATCTATCTACTTATTTGATAGTTTGATTATTAGTTTGTTTGTTACAGTCTTTCCTTATGTTCTTTTGAGATAGGGTTTCTCTGTGTAGCTCTGGCTGTCCTGGAACTCGTTTTGTAGATCAGGTTGTTCTGGAACTCAATGATGTTTCTGACTCTGCCTCCTGAAACAGATTAATGGTATGTACAATCTCCCTAGACCTGGAATTAATGATGTGTACTACTATCACTCTGTTGAAAAAAATTAATTAGACTTATAAAAATTGGTTAACAAAGGAGCTTCTAATTTAAACAAGTAACATACTGACTCTTCTTCTAAAGCATATTATCATTTGTAATTGTATTATATAATGACTTTCCCAAAAATTCCTTCTGTAACATGAGCCAATGATTTTGGGAAAACAACAGGAATACACTTTCCTATCAATTAATTTTTTTTCAGCCAGTTAAAGGAGTTATTTTTGTTTCTGTTTTTTTTTTCTGTAATACAGATCTTTAGAGTCCTATTTCCTATATTATGATTTTTGATATAAGTAAAATATATGAAATTATGGATAAGGTTCTAACATGTATCACATAAGATATTCATTGAAAAAATAGATTTAACGGGCTGGTGAGATGGCTCAGCTGATAAGAGCACTGACTGCTCTCCTGAAGGTCTTGAGTTCAAATCCCAACAACCACATGGTGGCTCACAACCACCCATAATGAGATCTGATGCCCTCTTCTGGTGCGTCTGAAGGCAGCTACAGAGTACTTACTTCCCCTTTCTGATCCCACTTCTCTCCAAGTGGTCATGGCTGGCCTCTACTTCTCTACTTTCTCCCTCTCTCTGCTTTTCTTTTCCTCTAGTAGCCACTTAACCCCCCCATCCTCTGATGGCCTAAATGAACTCTATTCTGTACTGTAAAAAAAAAAGTAGATTTAACAAGTCAAGTAGATAAAAACATGGTTCTTTCTATTTCATTACTTCTTACTCATACCACTTACAATAAATATTTGATATGTTAGTTCACATAAAATGATACAAAAGTTGAGATTTAAAAAGCCAAGTGCTCATAAACATTAGAAAACATAATTCTCTGGGATCAAATAATTAACAGAAAACAGGATTCACATATTTTGACTTTATACAATGGGACTTATTTGAGGTTGATCTGGTTTTTCAGTCACAAATATTCGAAAGAGATTATAGAATGGTTAGTGTTATAAAATTAGCAGAGAATAGACTCCAGACCTTTCAGTTGACCCACTTCCAACATCTAGTGAAACCGTTTTGTTTCACATTTGGATTCCCCTGTAACCTTAGCATCTACTATATGGAGGTCAGATTAACTGCTCATGTTCATCATGACTTCCCGCAGGATGCTTGGCCTTTTGCTTCTTGGTTATCTCCTTAATAGATGGGGCTATGTAAGTCTTGGTTGCTGGGGTGCAAAGAAAGCTAATGAGGACCAAGAGGTTTCTAAAGTTGAACAATGGAAACCTTGTTAAAATTTTTCATCATCGTTTTCTTTAAAGCCTATTCGTAGTTTCTTATTCCTTATGAAAGAAGTTTGGAGTATTGCTCCATAATATTTGTTTCTACTTAAAATGTAAAAAAAAAGTCCACCAACAAAACACCAAAAAAATTCTTAGAAATAAAGAAGCCAAGGAAAAAGAAGATCTGAAAATAAGCCAGTAATAAAGCTGCACAAAGTTCTTTACATATATAAGAAAAAGACACATGCAGGGCAAAATTGAATAGAAAACGTTCCTGTTGCCAAGGGCATGACAGATTTTCCAGCTTCATATTCACAGGAGTTTAAAAGTGTTTCCAGGGAACATGATGTATTTTTCTGACTATAGGAATATAAAATAATGAAACATATTTTAGGACTTTTTTGAAAGCAGGTACAAATTTTAGATGAATTCCCTGTTCAGATTTCAAAATCAACTGTGGATCTCTTATATAAAATATATTTGCATTATTTCTAATTCTGGCCCAAAGTAGTTCCTCCTCAACTTATATGTGATTAAAAATTTAGAGGGCATTTTTCACACCGTTAGAAAACTAAAATGCTCTGGGATACAATTTTTTAGTAGATATTCTGAGCACTTCTCACATAACTCCCATCAGTATATCAAAAATAAACCTGAGTGATACTCTTGAAGACTGGAATGCAGACAGTGCCTACTGTTGGTAAAATACCAAATAAGACACATATTCAAATTATCTGAAATCATTTTATCCTGACAAAAGAAACATTGTGAAATAAAAATTTCATGTCTGACATCAATTTATAGAGATTTATTTTTTTAAAGATTTATTTTATTTATTTTATATGTATGAGTACACTGTAGCTGTACAGATGGCCGTGAACCATCATGTGTGTGGCTTCTGGGAATTGAACTCAGGACCTCTGCAGGCCCACTTCCTATAGCTGGGCTCACTCCAGCGTAATTCACTGTAACTGTCTTCAGACATACCAGAAGAGGAGGTCAGATCTCACTACAGGTGGTTGTGAGCCACCATTGGGTTGCTGAGATCTGAACTCAGGACCTTTGGAAGAGCAGTCAGTGCTCAAACCCACTGAGCCATCTTGCTAGCCCTAGAGATTTATTTTTAATTGGATATTATATTTACTTAAATTAAAAATGTTACCCTCCAGAAACCCCCAGTTCCATCCCCTTCCCCTGCTTCTATAAGGGTGTTCTCCAAACCACCCATCCACTCCTGCCTTCCCTCCCTGACATTCCCCTACACTGAGGCATTGAGTCTTCACAGGATCAAGAGTCTCTCCTCTCACTGATAAAGCCATTTTTGCTATATATGTGGCTGGAGTCATAGGTCACTCTATGTATATGCTTTGGTGGTGGTTTAGTCTCTAGGAGCTCAGGGGTTCCTAGTTGGTTGATATTATTGTTCTTCCTATGGGGTTGAAAACCCCTTCACTTCATTTAGTCCTTTTTCTAACTCCTCCAATGGTTGGCTGTGAACATATGCCTCTGTATTTGTCAGGCTCTTGCAGAGCTTCTCAGGAGACAGCTATATCAGGCTCCTGTCAGCAAGCACTCCTTGGAATCTGCAATAGTGGGTTTGGTGTCTGCAGATGGGATGGATTCTTAGTTGGGCCAGTCTCTGGATGGCCTTTCCTTCAGTCTCTGCTCTACATTTTGTCTCTGGATTAAGTTCACCAACCTATGAATCATGAATAAACTATTAATACCATGTCTTCCTACACACATATTTCATCCTTTTAGAAGTGAGTAGGTGTAAACAGGGACAGGCATGTTATAGCTTGGTCAGAAGGTCAAAAGACAAAGACATCTTTATGGACTGAGTTTTCTCCTTCCACATTTGTATGGGACTCAGAGATTGAACTTTAGTGATGAGGTTTGTGTGATAGTGTTGACCACACGTTTACATGCTAAGTCATCTAGCTATCTCCAAATATAGACACAACTTTTTGTATAAATTAAGATACATTCCTGCAAAAAGTATGTAAAAATTTATATAAGGCCATCATGTAAAGAACATGTTTATAGATATTTGTATGTTTGTGAGCTTATGTTTATATGTGTTTCTGTGTGTCTTTGTGTGTTTCCATGTGATTACTGTCGGGAGTCAAGAAAGTCAGAAGTGGGCATCAGATTGCTGTAACTAAAATTACTGATGTTTGTTGTGGACAACCATCTGTGAGCTGAAAAATGCCCTTAATCACTCATTATCTCTACAGCTTCAAAATCTACTAAGTTTTAGTATGTGCTATGCATATTATCTATATATAAATACACACACAAGCACTCACACACATATATGCTTATATATATACACATATATGTAGATATTTTATATATATACTAATATGTATACACACTATACATATACATACACATACACATAATATATACATATACACATGCAGATACATATACATATACATATATATGAATGGGCATACCATGAATTAAACATGAGATTTTAAATAATGGTGTTTTTCTAGATTTTGAAGGCATGTATGAAGAAAATTATGTATAATATAATTATATACAAATAATGACAAAATTCCATTTTAATATTTGTAAATATAGTTTACAATGAATATATATACTACATCTCTTCATAATTAATAATATTCATTAACATTATTTTAAGAGAGTTAAGTATTTTAAATAATGTTTGATTATATATTTGTGTATATAACTTTTCATATTTCTAGGTTTACATATATATAGCTGTTAATGCATTTTACATTACATTATATATTATAAATACTCCTTTAGAAGTGATGCACAATAATACATTACTTGACAAATTAATTTAATAGTTATCCTTTTAATGTACAAGCATATTTTGTGTCATGGAATAACAATAGGATAATACACGAAGATAAGGGTTTCCCTACCATTTGACTCTTAAATTCTGGGGCAGCAGAGGGGGGCAGACAATACCAAGAAGAAACATGTACTCAGTTTTATACAATGAATTTAATGCAAACTGGTACACTCAATATGAAAAACAATGTTGAGATTTCCCAAGAAACTTGAAATATATACACTATATGATCTGGCTATACCACTTTTGAGGATAAGCCAAGAGACTGTACATACTACTATTAAGATACATGTTCATCCTTGTATATAGCTGTTTTATTCCCAATAGCCAAGAAATAGAAACAGGAAAAATTAAGTGAGATGGAGGATGAGAGATCGGGAAGGGTAAAAACTACAGAGAGGGATAACTAACATTCAAGTGGTTTAGAAAAAAAAAATATTTAGAAACCTAATAATGTAGTCATGTACTAAAATATACTGAAAAACACATATAAAAAGTATTTAAATGTAGTTACCTGATAACAAAGCAAAATTGTTGCTACTAGTCACCAAAGGCTAAGAAATAAATAAAAGTTCAGGCCAGAAGTGGGTCATCTTTCATGGAGTTGTTGTGAAGTAATTTCTCATTTATCTCCCTTCTCCCAACTACACAATTATTGGTCATAGCCAATGTTCTTGGTTGTTCTCCAGTATTTGTTGATAAGATTGGATTTTTCGCATTCCTTCTTAAAAGGGGGAACCAAATACCCAAGGAAGGAGTTGCAGAGATTAACTATGGAGCAGCGACCAAAGGAAGGGCAAGCCAGCCTAAATATAGCTATCTCCTGGGAGGCTCTGACAGTACCTGACTAACACAGATGTAGAGGCTCACAGCCATCCATTGAACTGAGTACACGGTCCCCAGTAAAGGAGTTAGAGAAAGGACCAATGGAGCTGAGGGGTTTGCAGCACCTTAGGACAAACAACAATATGAACTAACAAGTAGCCTCAGATCTCCCAGGGTCTCAACCACCAACCAAGGACCGCACATGGAGGGGTCTGATTGTTCTGGCAGCATGTCTATAGTAGAGGATTGCAATTTGATCATCAATAGGAGGAGAGGAGCTCGGCCCTGTGAAAGTTCTGTGCCCCAGTGTAGGGGAATGCCAGGGCCAATAAGTGGGAGAGGGTGGGGTGGCAGGCAAAAAGATAGTAAGAATGAGAGATAGTAGAAGACTATAAAGAAAGACTGATTTCTAGACATAGCAGGACAGTTCCTCATTATACATCTATAGTACAAATCTATAGTATTTGTGGCAGCATGGGAAAATCTGTACAAGTTAAAGCCAAAGGGAAACCCAGTATGGAGAACAAAATTGGGCACATAATTCTACCAATAGCTATGAAGCTATCGGTAACTGGTAGTGGTTGAGATGTGTGTGTGTGTGTGTGTGTGTGTGTGTGTGTGAGAGAGAGAGAGAGAGAGAGAGAGAGAGAGAGAGAGAGACAGAGACAGAGACAGAGAGACAGAGAGAGAGACAGAGAGAGACAGAGAGAGAGACAGAGAGACAGAGAGAGAGACAGAGAGACAGAGAGAGAGACAGAGAGAGACAGAGAGAGAGACAGAGAGACAGAGAGACAGAGAGACAGAGACAGAGAGACAGAGAGACAGACACAGAAAGACAGAGAGATAAAGAGACAGAGAGACAGAGAAACAGAGAGACAGAGACATAGAAAATGTTTTTTAAAAGGCGTTTTCCCTAGCAGATTGACTATGTTCCAGTGGAAGCTTACACATCCAAGAGTATATAAGCTGTTTCAATTGCATTTGTTTCAATTTGTATTTGTTTTATTTAATTATTTTGTTTGTTTTGAAAGTACAAAAATTTCCATGTGTACAGGAGGTTGGTGTTTTGGGAAAACTTATGAGAGAGATGAATATGATCAAATCATGTTGTATAAAATTATCAAAGAAGTAATAAACAAGAAACAAAAACTAGCATAAAACTAAAATATATAATGTAAATGAAAAGCATATAACACATTTATTTAGTCAAAGTATGTAAAAATGAAAATCTATGTAAGTTCTTTTTTTCATACCTATTGATTTTACAACACATATTCAAATCTCCATAATTATTTTGTTAGAAATAACAATTAAATGTGATAATTATCTCTTGGTTTTAGAAAGTTCTGTTTTCTATTTTGAAACTAAATAACTAGACCTGTGATTAATAGATATGAAAATGCTACCATATGGGCAGTGATTGAGAATCATTTCTGATTGTGAAAATATATGGCACTAAATAGTGACTAAGTCAAACAATATATTTTGAAAATATCATATATTTTAGTCTTAATTGTTTCCCAGAATATAATAATGACTCAATATATAACTGCCCTCTTGAGAAATATTTAAAGCTTGGTTAAAATATTTTAAACTTTTAAAATATGTTTTCCATATTACTTAATTAACACACATATTTTATATGCCAAATATGTGATTTGATTTTGCTAAGGAATATACATTTGTAAAATGTTTTTAGCATGAAAACTTTGTAATTAGTAGGTGAATAAGCTTTGCTAATAAAAAAGCAGGGTTATGAAGCCATTACTCTTTATATAAAGTTTGAGTTTTTTTCAACATACTTTCTTAAGACTAAGCATAATTAGGAGCATTGCATAAATGGTATTTATAAAATGTTAAGACTACTATAATTTCTAGAGAAAAAATTCAAAGAAATACTTTCTTGTTCATTAATTTAAATATCATATATTTATTAAACATAAGCATACTTAGAAATTGTTATATTGACCCTGTCATACTATTAAAGAGAAACATTGTTTTATAAAGGAAAATACTAAAAACTGAAAGATTCATCTTCAATAAAATTGCACACAACAACTAACATTAGACTAGCATTAGTCTCCCAGAAGAGAGAGGATCTGCCTTCAGTTTCAGAGTGGTGAGAGGACTCCTAAATTCTGTCAACAGGAAATTATTTATTTCCTACCCACCTGATTCATAATCTAAACCTCTACTGGAGATGAAACAATATAAATTGAAGACATTAGGATTTGATTTTTATCTAAATTAGAGTAATAGAAAAGGAACCTCGAAGATGATGGAAGAATTTTATTTGAATGCTTTCACTGGCTCATGTAAAAGAAAGGCGAAAACTTACTGATTCTCCCACCCCTTTTCTGAGGAGATCAATCTGCTGGTGCATTAGCCAATTGCTAACTATGGTAGTCTTTAAAAAAGAGTATGTCTATCACATACTATTATTAACACACATACAGCTACTACTACTACTACTACTACTACTACTACTACTACTACTACTACTACTACTACTGCTGCTGCTGCTGCTACTACAATCACTACTATCCCCAAAACATAAAAAAAAAATGACTACTCAGAAAAAATAAAATTTGATTACCTTTTCTGTATACTCAGTTACTAATCTGTTCCAGGTTATTTATTTGAATTATTAAGTGCCTAATATGGTATGAAATGTTCTACTTTCTATTTTAATAAAAAAGTAGCCAAGTAAAATAAGATAAAGTAAGTCAGTTAGTGTTATACAGCATAGAAAATAAGAGACCTTAGATAGCATGGGTCTAAAATACTTGTTTAAATATTTCTTTTAGTGGCTGAGAAAGCAAGAAAAGATGAATGCTAAGTAAACTTTTCAAAATTCTGTGCACACTTGTTACAGGAAAAAGAAATGACGCTGTTGAACATTCCTTTGATGTCATAGAAAACAGACTTACAAAAGTCATTCCAGACCAAAAAAAAAATGTGTTGTCTACTGATATGTGAGAGAAATTTAGAGTATTAAGAGATGTATTTGTAAAAGTACTAAGACATAAGGAATTGAAGTCTATTAACTAAAGAAAATATTGACTAAATAAAGACACTAAACTGTATGGTGATAATAAATTCTAGGCCCTCCAAAAGTTCATGTAGAATGGCATATACAAAAGTGCATTCTGATTTTGTATATGTATATGTTGGATTCAACATAATAAAACTCATACATAAATGGATAGAACTTGTAATAAACATCCTGAGTGATGCAAACTAGGCCCAGAAAGATAAATATCATGTTTACTTTTATATAAGTGCATGTGCTTTAAATCTTCAGATACATATGTCTTGAGCATATATATATATATGTATATACACATACATATGTATATATATTATATAAATAATGAACTTTGCTAATAAAAAAGCAGGGTTATGAAACCATTACTCTTTATAAACTTTGAGTTTTTTTCGACATAATTTCTTGAGACTAAACATAATTAGGAGCATTGTATAAACGGTGTTTCTACCCATAGAATTCAAGAAACTAACATGGTACCATATAGTGATGAATCTTTCGGGGGGGGCAAAGCCCTGTGTTAAAAAGAATAAGAAGGGGATAATAGAGCAAAAAGGATTAAATATTGTGGGAGTTAGAAGGGTGAAACAGGTGAAGAGATAGAGAGGAATAACTAATATTGAAGATTTTTAGAAAAGCCACATGAAACTCAAGCATTTAAGTAGTTTCATAAAATAGATATATGTATATACATATAAATAGTTTAGCTCTCCCTAGGCTGGTGTCCTGAGCAGACCTTGGGCGAAAGCTCCACAGCCAGTCCCTCAACACCCAGAGGAAGCTCCACTCCCAGGCACTCTGACATGCCCAGGATCAGAGGTGAGGAGGAACCAACATCTGTCACAACACTAGAAGAAACTAGGACCAGCAGGACCAAGCACACAGGAACTCCACCAGCCCAGTGGTTCTGGTTCCTTCCTGTCTGTCTGGGCTGGTGTCAAGAGCAGACTTGGGTGCAAGCTCCACAGCCAGTCTCACAACACACAGAGGAAACCCCACTCCCAGGAGTTTTAACAAGCCCAGGATTACAGGATCCCAGAATTACAAGATCAAAGACAGCTTGACTCTGAGGAGTTCTGACACAACCAGGACCACAGGAATAATAGGCTCCAGAGCAAGGGCAGGTAGCACTAGAGATAACCAGATGGTGGGGGGCAAGCGTAAGAAAATAAACAACACAAACCAAGGTCATTGGGCATCATAAGAACCCAATTAACCCACCATAGCAAGTCCTAGACACACCATTACACCAGAAAAGTAAGATTCAGATCTAAAATCACTTCTCATGGTGATGATACAGGACTATAAGAAAGACATAAATAGCACCCTCAAAGAAATACAGGAGAACACAGATAAACAGTTAGAAGCCCTTCAAGAGGAAACACAAAAATCTCTTAAAGAACTACAGGAAAACACAATCAAACAGGTG
>NW_022196912.1:78629737-78670387 GCF_008632895.1 Mastomys coucha | reverse complement strand
AGCTAGAAGATCCTGGGCAGGTGTCATACAGACCCTACAGGAACACAAATGCCAGCCCAGGCTACTATGCCCAGCAAAATTCTCAATTACCATAGATGGAGAAAAGAAGATATTCCATGACAAAGCAAAATTTACACAATACTCTCCACAAATCCAGCCCTACAAAGGATAATAGATGGAAAACATCAACATAAGGAGCAAAACTACACCCTAGAAGAAGCAAGAAGGTAATCTTTCAACAAATCCACACAAACCTAATTCCACCTCTTACAACAAAAACAACAGGAAGTGACAATTACTTTTTCTTAATATCTTAATATGAAAATTAATATTACCAACATGTCCTAATTGATTGAAATCCAATAATATGAGGAATTAGAAAATTGTTGATTGTCATCCAGTGGTGTCTCTAATTTGGTAATTTGAGAAATAGGTCCAATATTGTACAATCCATATACACTTTCAGCTTGTTTGATTGTGACAGTGTCTGGCTGTGTACAACAAAAGGGTCATGAAATCTTGCTTCTCCTATCTCAGGCGTTCTATTAGTAGTATTGTTTATTTCATGGTTTTACACTATACTATGGTTTTCAGAACAGCTTATATATTTCAAAAGTATTTATATACCTAAAAGAAACATAGACAATTAACTAGGGAGGTTGCTTATAAGAGAACAACAGAGTGAGACTGAATGCTTTGTTTGACGTTTGTAACTCTTGTATCAAGTTTAAAGAAGAGGATTTTATAAGTACTCTATCTCTGAGATGACTGCTTTTCTAAATTATCACGGCTAATGTAATATATTCTTACCCTCACCTAATGTCTGTGCCACCCTCCAAGCAGAACCATTGTTCATTGAAACAGTTGTTGAATGACTTTATGGATAGACCATTTTAATACATACACCATTTCTTAAATGAGTGTAACCTGTTTTCTGTAGGCTGAGAATAAAGTCACTTACTCAAGTCAAATAGCTTTGACCATAGCAGGGAGACTGCATCCAAAAATTGTGCCTACAATTCATTTCTTCATGCAGCAGAACTATCAACTCTCAGCTTAGCTACAATGGAGATAAAATCCTTTGGTGATGTGGGGGTCATTGAAGTACAGCCTTATTACAATAAAATCCAATGTCTAAAAATTGTTCTTATTTTGGGCTTGTACCACAGTAAGAGCCAAGATTTCAAACTCTACTAAATACAAAACAAACAAAAATACTTTATATATTTATGTTCATTTAAGAAAATACTAGTATGATGTATTATTTTGAAATATACAGTTAATATGTTTGTAGTTATTTAAAATTTATATTGAGAAAAATGTATTTTCACTATTGCTGTAGATGAGCATCTACATAAGACTTAAATTGATTGCTGTTTTATATCAAACAACTTTTATAATACTTATTTTTATTGTTATCATATTTTATAAACGTTAAGGAATATGACAAAAACAGATATTGTAGGTATTGAAGGGGGTGTCTCTGGGAGGAGTTGGGGTACAAAAAGGAAACAAGAATGTGATTTAATTCTATTTACTTAAAATATGTTTTTAAATGTTAACAAATTCAGGTAAATTGAAATCATGTAACTCTTCTCATCATAATGCAATAAAAGTTTAAAAAAAATAGCTCATGTTTTTTTTTAAAAAATAGTTAAATGGAAGTATTCTGTCATGGGTTCCAATACCCCAACTAGACTAGACACCTCATGACAGGTAACAGAAAACCTAAAATTAGAAACAGATTAATTCTCCTTGAGTTGTTGGCTTGTGAGAGCCATAGATAATCCAAACATTGTAAGTTATTGCTTTCACCTTTGGTTTTCTTCCAGAACTAGATGATAAGAACCAAATGCTGAAGATACCACATATTTGAGTCACAAAATGTAGAGAGTTCAGGTGAGTACTACTCTGGAAGCTTAATCTTTAGTGACTAATATTCAAAATATTACAAGGTATGATACACTATCATTTAATAATAATAATGATAATAATGATAATAATAATAATAATAATAATAATAAAAATAATGTCTTAACCAGTTGTGAATCTGGCAAGCTACAGTAATGATTTTCACCGTAAGTTATGTCCATTAGGGAAATAATGGGACAAAAGTTATTGAAGTGTCAAACTGATTATATTTAGGGCTACATAAAATGGAACACTTTCCTACCAGCATAGGAAAACCTATTCTTAGGCCAGAGAACCTGGGCAAAATCTTAGTACAGTAATTCTTTCTTGTAAAGTTTCTATAGAGGTCTGTAGAAGAAATTTCAAGTGCTTTTCTTTCAAGTGTAAACATTGAGAATTATGAATAAGTTCTATCTAAAATTACTTAGTGACATATAAACTATTTCAAAGTTGGTAATGCTGACATGTATGTTATTAAAAAAGGAATATTTGTAGAAGCACATGAAAGAAGAGAGAGAGCCAAGTTTCTAGTACTTGCCATCAATCAACAGAATTCAGTTATTGTTAATTCTTCAAGGGTTAGGCTTTTAACATAAAGGTGTGTCAAATATGTATTCAGTGTATATATTTTAGCTTAAAATTATGAAAAATTTGTAGAAATAAAAATTATTCTAAGTTTTAGTTGACACAATATAACTAAAATAATTACTTTTTTCTTTGTAAGTGAATCACCAGGATCTATTATACATAGCTCTTATAAAGACTGCATCCAATATTGTCTTCGCACACATCAATTACCACAAATTCTAGTCCAGTGTCCAGAAAATGAGAACAGTCAGAATGTAGAAAAATAAAATTCCTTTTAGAAATCAGCATGAAATTAGCACTGTTTATATAATATAGATGGTTAGCTAAAATACTTAGATGTTCCTTTTCAATCTGCCAGAAAAAAGTTATAGATTTTTTATACTTAATTTTGCATTATTCAGGTGTTTTCTTCTATTATTATTAATCATTTATGTACTTAATATCCTGATTACAGCTTCCCCTCCACCATCACCTCCTATTCCCTCCCTTTCACCTTACCTCCCCTCTTGGACTGTGAAAGGCAGTCTGTGTTCTGCTTGAACGAGGCTTACTCCAGAGACCCAGTAGAAAATTCTATAAGGGATGGAACAGTGAGTTATGCCCCCAGACATTAGGCACCTGACACCATGAACCCTCAACTCCATTATCCTGTGGCTATCAGTCACATGTGGCAATGCCCCAAGCTCCTGTTCTGGCAGGACCCCATCCCCATATTTACCGGACTACAACCAAGTGTACCCTACCCCATAGGTACGTGGCAACAACAAGGTAATCCAACCCACTATAAAAGGGGCTGCTTGGCCCCTCCTCTCTCACTAAAGCTCTCTCTCTGTCTCTCTGTCTCTCTGTCTCTCTGTCTCTCTGTCTCTCTGTCTGTGTCTGTGTCTGTGTCTCTGTGTCTCTGTGTCTGTGTCTTTGTCTCTCTCTCTCTCTCTCTCTCTCTCTCTCTCTCTCTCTCTCTCTCTCTCTCTCTCCTCTCTCTCTTTTCTACAGTAAAGCTCTAAAACCATAGACCTTCTCTGCTCATCAGGATCTGCTGCCGTATGAGGGCAATGGAGCATGTTTCCCTCTAATGAGCTGCACTTCTAACCTCCCAAAGGGAGACCTCCCTGCGCTCAAGCTATGGCCAGCCAGACAAACCAAGCAGCATTCAGCAACAGCCACATGAGCTAGCCAGACTCTCTTGTCCCACCCCAGCACCTCCCCCTCACTCTCACACCTGTAAACTGCCAGAGCTCTCCCCCTACCCTCCTCCTTTCGCCCTGGCTAGAGTCTGCCTGATATCTGTTCTCCACTCTTCCATGGCTTCCAGTGGTCTGGGAATGTCTGAGAGCTGGAACTTGTCATCCATCGTTTCCAAGTGGCCCAGGGACCCCCCAAACAGACTCTCTGCAGTACCCAGCAGCTGTGGTACCTGCGAGTTGGAGCTGAGACTGTGTCTTTCCCACCCCCCTGGAGCGGGGTTCTGTGGCCTGTGAGGCCTGACACCCATCCTGTGGTGGTTCTGTGGGGTCCCGCCACAGTATCCCTGAGCTCTGGTGGGATGCAGGTCTCTCCCACCCCTTTATTTCCTCATGCCTGGCGCACCACACTCCCCCACACACCCCTCATGCTTCATACCAACAGAGACCAGAAAAGGGTGGCAGATCATCTGAAACAGGAGTTAAGGGTGATTGAGAGCTATCCATGAACTGAACTCCAGTGCTCTGTAATAGCAGTCAGTACTCTTAGTAGATTGGTAATCTTTCCACCATCTTTTGAAAGTTTTGAGACACTTCAGTGAAATCACAAATTTCACTTATATTTGTGAAGGATAATCTTCAGTCTTATGCATATAACTAAAGAATATTAAATATTGGACTGTAACATTTACTCAAAAATTTCCTGAGGTTGCACTTTTCTGCATTTGTGTGTATGTGTGCACATAAGGGTGAGGGCCAGAGTCAACATCAGGTTTTCCTCATTATTGCCCCTCAGATAACTCTTGGGACAGAGGCTGGATCTGAACTTCACTGATTCAATCAATGGACCAGCAAGCTTCAAGATTCCTCTATTCTCAGGTTTCCCAGCTCAGGCATTACATGTATGTACCACCATGACCAACATTTCGCATGGGCACTGGTGATCTAACTCAGGACCTAATAATTGATGAGAAAGATCTCTAGGAACTGGATTAATTTATTAAAACCTCTAGTTCCTCTGAAGTATAGAGATAAGTTAAATTATTAGTAGTGAGAATTTTAGAGAATATTCTTGTCCAAGATTTTACTTTTTTGTTTTGTTTTGTTTTTAGCAGTAGACATATATGTCATGATAGATTTACAGGACACGAGTTATTGAGGAGACCAGTTGTCAGCTACTGGGCACTGTCCCCTCACTTGGTATTCTGTGGCTCTGAGACTACATCCATGGTAGATGTTGAAGTAAGAATGTTGTTTGCTTGATTCTGTGATCCAAGAAGAGCAGCCAAATTCCAAAGAACACACTATAGTTTAAAAAGTACTCTTCACTTGGGAAGAATACTCCTATTAGCTCCTGCCCATTTCAGGTTCTCTATGCCCACTGCAGTGGTCTCATGCCATTTTGGATCTACTACTCTCAAGAGGATATCATCTGAAGTTCCTTTGGATTTGGAGGCCATGGAACAAAGAAGAGGCAAACAATATTGGATATTAAGGGCAAGAAAAATATCCACTAAATTTTCAGGGAAAACAGACTAAAAGCTAAATTAGCTAAAAGCTAAATTTGGCTTAGCTACTTCAATTACAGCTTTGTAACTGCAACTCATATCAGATAATTGGTACCAGTGTCAAAGTGTACCTTTGCAAGTTTTTTATTATTATTGACACCGAATTTAAAATGGACTTGAAAAGTAGCAATTTTCTCTTTATAAGACTGTTGCGTATGTATTACAGCTTCCCAAGGAGTGTTTTCATGGAATATTTGTATATGTATATGTCTGTATATATGTTTCTGTGTGTCTTTGGTTTTTCTTGGCTCTAAATCTTCTGTTGGTTTGTTTGCTTCATCTTACTCCTGTTAGTTTATATTTTATCTTGTTACTATTTAGATGTCTATTTGTATTCCACTGAGAACAAGAAAGTGCAGATTTAGGTAGGTGAGGAATTAGGAAAGGATCTGGGAAGAGTTGGAGGGGGAGGCAAGGAGCTATAATCAGAATATAGGAGATAGAAGGAGGAAACTTCCTTAGTTACAAGCCAAGGACACAGATAGCTTCAGCAATGGTAGATGTTTGTATGTATGAGATCAAGAACTTACAAAAGTAATCTCAAGTCTGCTGGGAACAGAGGAAAATGGTTCTCTCTCTCAATTCATCATGAAAGGCAGAAGAAGAATCTATCAGGGCACTAATCCCCAAACTGAGAACCACTTGAAAGAAAGATTATCTGTGCCATCTCTCAGGAATTCCTGTCACGTACATCACATTCTGGTTTAATAAAACTCCAATAATAGATTTTTTTCTATGTCTAAAATGTCTTGAAGTTTAACATTTTTTTCTGGTGAATTATGTTTGCATAGAATAGTGGGGTACATTGTGATGTTGTGATTTTTTGTATTCTGTAGCATGAATAACTCAAGCTAATTCACAAACGAATTCACATATTTATATTTATTGTTCAGTTGCAACCTATACTGCCATCATAATTTAACTTTCCATTGATGTGACAAACAGGATTCCAAAAATGACAACAGAAAACCAACCCCCCCAAAAAACAACCAACAAAACAAACAAACAAATGTCACAGGGAAGAAGGGTTTATTTCAGTCAGCAGTTTGAAGAAAGCTAAGGCAAAAATGCAAGGCAAGAACCCAGAAGCAGGAACTGAAACATTAGTGATTGGGAAATGTTGTTTACTGTATTGCACTCCATGATTTGATCAACCTGCTTTCATAAACAACCTAGGAACCCACAACCAGAGGTGGCACAAGCCACAACTGACTGGACCTTCCTATATAAAGTATTAATCTTCCCAGGGGCCAGCCCCTGCATGGGGGTTCTTTCTTGTTGGTTCTTCTTGAGGCAGTGGAGGAGGAAGAGCATCAGCATAGTATAAGACTTGGTCTTATAAAATTCGGGGTAAGACTTTGTCTTATGAGATATTTAGGGTTGCTGTATAATAAAAACTTTACTTATCTAAGTCTAAGTTACTATGCTATTGTAGCTGACCTGCCTTCTGTGTTCCTCTGAGGCCAGAGACTACATTCCCTGGTACTTAGCATCCTATCCTAAAACAACAGGAGATTAAGTAAAGGATTAAGCGCTAGAGCCTTTTCCCATTTGTCCAGATGCCTCTTGCTTGTCTGGGTAGAGGGAAGATTAGAGCAATAAACATCTATTGAATTAGGAGAAGAGAATAAAACTTGCAGAAGGAAAAACTTTTACATAAGCAAATATGCATCATCTCACATAAGTTCATATATAGATTCATGCATGCTCATTTATGCATTTATACATTTCCACTCAAACCAGTTGGGCCCAACCTGCATGCACTTTCACAATTACATATTTACACACAATGCATGCATACATTCTCATGATTACATATGTACACACACACATCCATACTTACATATGCATATGGAGCAAAAGACCAAGCACCAGTTCAGAATGAACTCACTCATTCTATATAAAAACTGAGCTCTAATCTTCAATGCATAGAAAAAGAAAAGGCTTCCACTCTTTTGCTAGATGAATTAAACCCATGATTGTAAGAAAAAAAGAAAAATCTTTCTTCCTTTTAATAAGACTAAGCCTTCCTTGTCCTTACCATGAGACTTGTTCTGTTCCATGATAAGGAGTATCCTGCTTACTCTTTCTGCTCTCTGCAGCGTCTTCTTTTTACCTCTTTCTCTCTGCATTCTGCACATTGTTTTCTTAGTATGTTTTTTGTTACCTATAGCTTCTAAATTATTCCACTCTGCATTCTCCTTCTAATCTTGTTCTCTCCTCATGGTCTGAAGTCAAAACAATGCTCTTACTCTCAATGTCTTTTCTTTGAAAGCTATGCCTATACTTCTAAGTTCTTCTTGAGTTCAGTTCTGTCTAACAAGTGTTCTGTCTAAAAACTTCTCCCTCAGCTCAGTTCCCTCTCATAGTTCAGTTCTTCTCAGATTAGTTTTCCTCACCTCCATTCCTTTCAGCACAGTTCTCTTTGTCCTCAGCACTAAAACTTCTTTCAGAATACATGATCACATGTTACAAAGTTCATCACAAGTTCACACACAAAATCCAATCATAAATTGAAATAGAACTTCATAACAGAGAATGTTTACATGCACAACCATTAGGAGTAATTATCTAGCTAAGCATCCATCACCTGTCTCAGCTCCACAAGTTCACTGAAGTTTTAAAACCATAACTAAGTTATTAGTGAAGGTTTGTATAGATAAATCGAGTCAATATTTTATCTTCTGTCCTAGCACCTATAAGAAATTGTTAGCTGCCTTTACATGACCTTTTGTTAATTCTTTTACAACTTATTGGAATGTGTTCTGAGTAGGAGAGTCTGGTTACCAACTAAGAGCAATTAACTGATGACACTTGGGAGACTGGCAGAGGTCTCATTGCAGCTTTGACTATCAGAAAAGGTCCTAATAGCAGTCCAACTGTAAGAGAGTTTAATAATCACACATATAATTTTAGGAATTCTTATAGGATCATCATTAAGACTTAAGTCATCTATAGGTCTATATAACATTACTACAAGACAACACATCTTTTTGGATCTGCCGAGATCCAAAGGGATCTAAAGGAGTGTGCTACTACTTAATGAATGTTATATATGTTTAATAATAACCAATAGCAGGAATCTTTCCTAAAATGAATGCCTCACAGTCTTGCTTAATAAGGTCCCACCTGTTGCAGATTATATAGTAATCTGAAGAAGGCCATTTCAGGATGATCACCTGCTAGTTATTAGCTTGTCCCATTATGGCTTCTGACATTAATCAATAAAATGCTCTAGAGTCTTCACTTCAGTACAAGGTGATAGACGAATAAACTTAATTGAGGTTTAACTGAAGCACTTTTCAGAAGGTGCTTAGTCTGTGCCATGTTGATTAAAACTTAACTAGCACATACCCTTTAGTTCCAAGCTCTTGGTTTCTGGTATCCACCATTCTTATCTCTTTTTGTCTATATTCAGTTAATATAGAGTCTATATAGGTATTGTTGACTCTTCAGATAGACTTTATTTCACTTAGTATGCTATCTTCTAAGATCGTAGATACCCCAGAGATGGTACAAGGCTTCTTTTTTAAAGTTGAATAATATTGAATTTTGTATATTTTCATCACATATTATTAATTAGAAAATAACAGTCATTTATTATTAAGGGTGGAAAGCACATATATCAATTATTTCTATAAGGTTCTTATTGAAACACAATGTCTGTATATCTTTAAGGTGTACATTTTGATAACTTGATACATATAGACATTAAAATGTTCAACAAAACTATTATACATTCATATGTTTCTCATCACCTGGGTTGATTCTATAACTTGGCTATTGTCAAAAGGGGTGTTATAGTCAAGGTATTGCAGATGGTCCTTAGTACATGTGCTTTAAGTAGTTTAAATATGTAGCTAGATATGTAATTGCTCTACTCAATGAAAATTAAGAAATTCTCACACTATTTTTTTATCTCCTATACTCATTTTCAATGCCACCAAGAAGACACAAGTTTTATTTTCTTCACATCATTCTTAACACTTGTTACTCTTATATTTTTCTAGTAGTAACCATCCAAGAGGAGAGAGGGTATATTTTGGCTTTAAGATTTTCCAAAGATCATCATTCGATTAGCAGTTTTAGAAAATTATTGTAACCATCTTTTGTTCTCACGGCTTCTCAGTTAGTAAAGGTGGGAACTGTTTGTCACCAATCATTTCTACCTGAGTTCACTCTCAGGGTCCCACGAGATGGAAGCTGACAGTCTGAAAGTTGTCTTTTGATATACACAAATACTCCTACACACACACACTCACACAGACACATACACAAAATTAAAGCAGTAAAAAATCAAATCTTTATTTTCAGAGAAAGGAGGAATCTGTAGGACAATGGGTAATTTTCATATAAATTTTTGTTACTGTTGTTGATGGGAACTTTTTATTGTTACATTTAGATGTGATTCAGGCTAACCTTAAACTTTCTATAGAGCAGAATTTGGACTCCCATAAAATCAAAGTGTTGAATTTTACATTTGAAATGGAAAAACAGCATTGATGCTTTTTAAAATTAATTATAAATATATTCTTATTGGCAATGTACTTTTAATAAGCTTTAAATCTACACATTTTCATGATGTTCAATCATCACTGCTATTAACTGCAGAAGTTATTTTCTTATACCAATAATTCCTCATCCTTCCCTACCATGATCTACTCATAGCTATTGCTCTCATTTCTTTTTCTGTGTATTTGACTAAATAGAATCATATAGTATAACATATAGCATGCACATATAGCATAGGCTATGTAAATGACTGGGTTGTTTACTTTTTTCCTAGATAATTTCAACTAATATAATGTCACAACTAAGTCATACTGTAGCAT
The DNA here is from genome assembly GCF_008632895.1 of Mastomys coucha. Classification (NCBI taxonomy): domain Eukaryota; kingdom Metazoa; phylum Chordata; class Mammalia; order Rodentia; family Muridae; genus Mastomys; species Mastomys coucha. Next base: position 78,660,307 of record NW_022196912.1, on the reverse strand, counting down.
GGCAAAGTTAACTTTCTTGGTAAAACTAAATAAGTTTCTATTATACAATATGATTTTATATATATATATGTAATATGTATTATATATATAAATATTTAAATATTAAAATTATATATATAAATATAATATATGTAGATATTTATATATAAATATAAAAATATATAATCATGTTATATATTAAGATTCACATCCTGGTCATACATGCATATACAATACAATAAAAATAAATTTCAAAAATTTGGGCTTTGTATCTTTCCTGAGACATGAGTTTGCTAGCATTTTAATTCTTAGTCATCTTGGTCTTCTGCTGATAATATCAATGAGCACAGAGAATTTTCAGTGCTTTTGTTTTTGTTGATATATATGTATCATATATATTACTGTTTTCATTTATGCTCCATAAATTAAATAAGTTCCTTCATTTAAAATATTTTAGCCTATTTATATTTTATTATTTAGATTCAGTCATTATTTCATATATAGAGATATTTTGTATATGTGCATATTTATTATTCATGTTTGCCTGGTATAGAAGACAGAAGAGAATCTACTGGAACTAAAGTTACAGATGATTGTGAGATGCTACAAGTGACCTGGGAACTTATCCCAGTTCCCCGGAAGAGAAGGACGTGCTCTTACCCAAAGGTCTATCTCTCTAGCCCTGTTTCCTTTTGGTTGTGACACTATAATACAAATATCTGTATGAATCCTTTATTTTATTATTTTGTGTGTATAGATAGGAATCAATTGCCAAATCTATAGAAACCCAAATTATTTACTACAATGATTGTGTGTTATTTTACATTTCCCCTATCAAATACTCAGGAGCTTTAATTTTCCACATTCTTGTCAAATCTTTATAGTTTTCAAGATTTGTGAATAATCATTCTCATGGGTGTGAAGTGGTATCCTACATATATTTTTATTTGTAGTCTGCTGATGACAGATAATGTTGAGTTTATGGTTATTATCCGGCTTCTTTCATAGAGATGTTTCTTCAGATACTTTCTAATTTTCTTAGGATATAAGTTTCAGTGTTAGAAGTTGAGCTCACAGGACTAGAAAGATGGTTCAGCAGATAAGAACACATACAGTTCTTACAGTAGAGCAGAGTTCAGTTTCTGCAACTCCCCTGGGCAGCTCTGACCCTCCTGAAATTCAGACTTCAGGAAATCTGATGTCTTCTTTTTGCTTTTATGCATACCTGCACAGATGTGCATAGATTCATACCTCAGTCATACATGCATATACAAAAAATAAAATAAATTTTTAAAAATTTGGGCTTTGTATCTCTCCTGAGACATAAGTTTGCTAGCATTTTAATTCTTTGTCATCTTGTCCTCTGTTGATAATATCAATGAGCACAGAGAATTTTCAGTGTTTCTGTTTTTGTAGATCCTCAGGTTTGTAGTATTGTGAACATATGTGTGCATGCTTGCTAGAGTCTCATGATATCTAATATAAGCAGGCCCAATACTTTTGGTCCAACCATTCCTGTTTCTATGGGCTTGAATCATCCATGTGTTGTGAAAGAATAGATACACAATTGTAGTTTTCTACAACCAAGTTTGTTTTAGTTTTGGTGCTTAACTTTTAGGCCCACATGCATGAAATGTTTGCCAAGTTTGACATCAAGAATCTACCCATCTGGTGTTTTATTTTTCTTTTTGTTTTGTTTTGTTGTTTTTGTTTGTTTGTTTGTTTTGTAAAATATACTTAGTTTCAGTTATCTTTGAAACTTTTAAAAATTTAAATTTTCACCTGCATATATTGTTTGTTAAGATTCCTAATCTGTCTAAATCAAGTTTTACTATAATTTGAAAAGAAATGTGATGGGTTCATTTTTATACTAGAATCTTAATCCTCAGTAACACTGTTGGAAGTTAGAAATGTAGGAAGTGAATAAGTCAAGTGTATTTGATGGAAGTGAATGAGGTTTCCAGGAGTCTATGATCAAGACTTTAGCTGAGAATCATATGGAACCTGAAGAAGCCACTTCCTATAGCCAGGAAGAATGCCCAATGAAGGGATAAGGTTGTGGGTAGCAACCCACCTACAAAACTTTATACCCAAATTTGTCCTGTATACATGAAGCACAGGGACAAAAGATGCAGCAGATTCTGAGGGAATGGCAAACAAATAACCAGCTCAACTTGAGACCTATTGCTTGGGCAAGAACCAATTCTTAACACTAATAATTATACTATTAGCCTTGCAGACAGGAGTGCAGCATAACTCTCTCCTGAGTAGCTCCACCCAGCAGCTACTTACAATCAAACATTGGATGGAGCTTGGAGACTGTTTTGGGAGGGTTGATGTGGAAGGACTGAGAGCCCCAAAGGGGATAGGAACTCCAAAGGAAGACCAACAGAGTCAACTAACCTTGACCAAAGAGCATAAACTAGCTGGACCTACCCCTGCCCCCTGCACACATAGATAACAAATGTACAACTTTGTTTCCATGGGGGTATCCCAAAAACTGGAGTTAGGGCTATCCCTAAAGCTGTCACTTGTCTATGGAATCCAATCTCCTAAATGGGCTGCCTGTAGGTGAAGCAGTTATGGGTGTGTAAAGTGAATAAATAAGCACATTAATGGGGAAAAGTTAAGGGAAAAGTTCCTCAAAATTCCTCCTCCCATTCTCCCTTCTCCTTTTCCCTCTCCTCTTCTTCTTCTCTTCCTTCTTCTTCTCCTCTAACCTATTTTTTCCCTGTAGCACATTATTTACAGACCTCCTCCTTTTATTATATAATAGCATAGCAAACAATCTTTTCCCAGGTATGAGTTTCTTGACTTTGAATTTGAGAGTGCCTAGAAATGTAAGAATGAAACCCTTATCTTCCTAAATTAATCAGTTTCATGTTCTTTGCTATAATAACCCAGGAAAGAATAAGATTCTGTGTTTTGCCACTCTGGGGCCCTCAATCCTTCCACGTCAACTCTCCCAAAACAGTCTCCAAGCTCCATCCAATGTTTTACTGTAAGTTTCTGCATCTGTTTCAGTTTTCTTAGATATTTGTTATATAGTATTGGATGACAGCATTGCAATCAGTTGTTGCTGTTATTAGTTTTTCATTTAAGTTTTCTGATATAGGATCAAACTATATAGGCTAGACAGTCCTCACACCCACAGCAATATTTCTCCTGCGATTAAAAATGTGCCTCCACCAAGCATAGCTGTCCAATCACTTTGATTCTTATTGTTAAAACAAAATTTTACTTCTCCAACTTAACTTTCCTTCTCAAAACTTTTTCCTAGTGTCTATGCCTTTAAATTTCATATAACATTTGCCTTTTCATTTCTTATAAAGCATAATAACATGCAAGTATTGACTTATCACTAGAATGATTGCCTACCATTCAAAAGTTTCTGGGTCATATATATATATGTATGTATATATATATATATATATGTGCTTGACATAAAGTCATGTCCTCTTTCCAAGTACATATATTCAAGATATTAATTTTGCAATTCACTGTCAGTAGATCCAAATCTTATCACTGTAAATTATTATGGATATAGAGTAGACATCACTGCACATATCCACTTTTTATTTTTTTTCAGTCAGTAACATGCTTTAGCTTTTACTTTGTGCCTTAAATGTAATCCCAAGTATTTTATTAATTTGGATGGCATTTTAAATATAATTATTTTCTTATGTTACTTTTGGTTATTTCTTCCTCATGTATTTATATTTAACTAGAACAGATATTTTCATGCTTATTTTATCAAAACTTTGCTAAACTTATTAGTTTATTAGGTTTGTGTGGATTCTTATGACTATTGTGTCCAAATAATTTTATGTTAATAAAAGATGAAATATAGATTTTATAAAGGTCATAGATCACATATCTAGTAACATTTAGAAATTATCAATCTTTCCTTTGCTTACCGGTCTATATGAGCAAAATGACTTTTGGTGCTTTTATCCTGGAGATCTACAAAAAAAGTATTGGTTGATAATGCTAAATTGTAACTACTCTGTTTCACAAGTTAAAAGATCTTTAATCAGCATTGCATGTAGATTGCTTTTCAATATATTTTCCTTTCACATATTATCTATTGCTTTCCCTTTAATATGTTAAAGATGTATTGATTTTTATTTTATATGTATTGGAGGTTTCTTTTATGTATATTTGTCTATCACATGTGTTTAGGGTCCACAGAGTCCAGAAGGCTTGGATCCCCTGGTAATGAAGTTACAGATGATCTGAGTCATCATGTGGATGCTAGGAATTATATAGAGGTATTCTGGAAGAGGAAACAGTACTCCTAACTGCCAAGCGTGTTCTCAAGCCTCTGCTTTCTTTTTTGAAAGTGTCAATTTCAAAAAATTACTTTGTTCCCTCTTTCCAAAGAATAGTCAGGTTTTCTGTCCAATCCCCACCACCCCAAGCCAGCATGGTATTAGAAAGTTCTTTTCGACTCCTTAAATAGAAACTCTTCTTAACTTTGAGGGTATAGTTAAAACACATGCAAATATTTTCCTCCTGGATTTATGAGAACATGAGCAGCAGTGGTACATGCCTTTAATCCCAACACTTGGGAGGCAGAAACTGGTGAAACTCTGTGATTCCTAAGATGGTCAAGGAAATACATGGTAAACCTGTCTTGAAAAACCAAAAGAAGAGAGAAAGAAAGACATACACACAAACACACACACACAGACAGAGACAGAAACAGAGACAGCGACAGAGACAGAGAGACAGAGAGACAGAGACAGAGACAGAGACAGACAGAGACAGAGAGACAGAGATAGAGAAAGACGGGGGAAAGAGAGACAGAGAGAGATGGAAACAGAGAGACAAAGATACAGAGACAGAGATAGAGTGACAGAGATAGAGAAAGACAGAGACAGAGAGATAGCAAACTAGCTTTGAAGAAAATAATTCTAAGGATAACTAGAAAGACATAAGATGTTCCTCTTTCTCCATATCCTTACCAGCATCTTCTGTCACCAGAGTTTTTGATCTTAGTCATTTTGACTGGTATGAGGTGGAATCTCAGGGTTGTTTTGATTTGTATTTCCTTGATGACTGGGGATGTTGAACATTTCTTTTTTTTAATTAGATAGTTTTTATTTACATTTCAAATGTTATCCCCTTTCCTCTCCCCACCCTGAAACCCCCTATCCCATCCCTCTCCCCGTGTTCAACAACCCACCCATTCTTCCTTCACTGTCCTGGCATTCCCCTACCCTGGGACATCTAGCCTTCATAGAACCAAGGACCTCTCCTTCCATTAATGTCCCACAAGGCCATCCTCTGTTACATATGCAGCTGGAGCCATGGGCCCCTCCATGTATACTCTTTGGTTAGTGGTTTAGTCCCTGGGAGCTATGGGAGTATTGGTTGGTTCATATTGTTCCTCTTATGGGACTGCAAAGCCCTTCAGCTCTTTGGGTCCTCTCTCTAGCTCCTCCATTGGGTAACCTTTGCTTAGTCCAATGATTTACTGAGAGCTTTCACCTCTGTATTTGTCAGGCACTGGCAGAGCCTCTAGGCACTTCTGAGCCATTCATTATTCTTCAGTTGAGAATTCTTTGTTTAGCTCTGTACCTTATTTTTTAATAGGGTTATTAGCTTCTTGAGTTTTTTGTATATATTAGATACTAGCCCTGTATTGGATGTAGTATTGGTAAAGATCTTTTCCCAACCTGTTGGTTGCCATTTCATCCTACTTATAGTGTCATTTGCCTTACAGAAGCTTTGCAATTTTGTAAGGTACCATTTGTCTATTGTAGCTCTTAGAGTATAAGGCATTTTTCTCTGTGCCTGTGAAAGGGAAATTTTCCCTTGCACCCATGAAAGGAACTTGAGATAGCTGTCTCCTCAGAGGTTCTTCAAGAGCCTGACAAATAGAGAGGCATATGCTTACAGCTAACCATTGGACTGAACACAAGGACCCCAATGGAGGAACTAGAGAAAGGGCTGAAGGAGCTGAAAGGGTTTACAAACTCATTGGAAGAACAATAATACCAACCAGTCCACCCAGAGCTCCCAGGAACTAAACCACCAACCAAAGAGTACACATGAAGAAGGGACCCGTGGCTCCACCCGCATATGTAGCAGAGGATAACCTGGTTGGACATCAATGGGAGGAGAGACCCTTGGTCCTGTGAAGGCTCAATGCTCCAGTGTAGAGAATGCCATGGCAGGAAGGTGGGAGTGGGTGGGTGAGTGGGGGAGATCCTCATAGAAGCAGGGGGGAATTGGATTTGAAATGTAAATAAAGAAAATATTCAAGAAAAAAGAAAAGCAAATAAAATAAAATAAAATAAAATGAAAAAAAGAAAGGCATGGGATTAAACATTTACATCTCATTATCTTCAAAACCGCAATGTCTTAATATCTAAAGCCACAATTATTTTTACCTTTATGTTTGTGAAAAGGAAGATATGGCACAGTCTTTTTTATAAATGAAAAGAAAATTTGCTTTAATTGTATAATTATTTCTGAGTCACTTGATGCTACCCTGTATCCTGAAACATTCTAAGCCTAATATACAAGATTTCTAGCTGAAACCGTACTAAATGAATTTGCCTCATCAAGCCACTGATTGGCATCAGTTGTCATTACCCTTGTGGCTCATACTTGTTTGAATCATTTTCTGGCCTGTTCAGTATCCTCTCATGGCTGAATATCTATGAAAACCTACAGGACTCCTGAGACTGCTGAAGCCCATGGTCATTTGCATAATTACTAAGACAAACTTCCTATATATTACGAAACTATTGCTGACTCACAAGACAGTCATTCACCTGGGTATAGCATCCCTGAATTGCATTGGCCTGAAAAGTCAGAATGTTAAGATGCCTAAGGCTTTGTGTTTCTTACAAAAGCTGCCAGAAAGAAGTCAAATTGTAGTGCATACATATTTGTAATGTAAAAGTCAGATTCATGAGTAAAAAGTGACACCTAAAACTTTAAGGTCAAAATGGTCTGCAGGTATTAAATAGCCACAAGCTGTGAAAAGCAGGGCTTCTCCTTAGGGAACTCAGTGGTGTTCCATGAACTTGTTTTCTTCTCTAAAATGGAGCCCAGCAAGTGTTACACAAGTGATCTCCAAGGTCTGAAAATTGCAGCCCAAACCTACACATATTGCCTTCCAAAGTGCATTTTGCTTAACAGCCTTCTCTTGATACAGACCTCAAACTTCAGCAAATCCAGGCTCATTCTATCTTTAAAAGAAAATTTGTGTATGCGTGTGTGTGTGTGTGTGTGTGTGTGTGTGTGTGTGTGTGTGTGTGTAAAACCTTTCATCTGGAGAGGTCTTTGTTCTGTGGCTACAGAACAAGACAGCCTTCATTGTGTGCCAACTGGAAGCTACTATGAGTGATTTCTTCTTGTGTAATACAGTACCAAATATAATTTTCATTTTCACATAGTACAGGAATAAATTAAATATTGAAAATTCATATGTTCTTGTATTAGCATTTATGGGCAATGTTGCTTTGTTGCAGAGAAGGTTTGTATAGTGCACACACATAAATATCATCAGCATTTAAAAATGTTCTACATCTATGAATGCCTGAAGAAGAGCAAATCATTGTCTACTCTGATGACCTCATGGAATTGTCCGCTTTTTTACATTGATATGTTCATTGTTATTGTCATTGTTCCAGTCTCTGTTATGAAGCTATTTCTAGGAGAGACACTTTTCACAGCCAACTTTCTAGTATTCTGGCTCTGATATTTTTTCTGCCCTATCTTCTGTGATGTTCCATGAGCTATAGATGTGGGACCTGTGAGGTAAGTACATTGTTAGAGTAGTAGACAGTTGACTAAAGCAATTAAGTACCAATATGTTCATCTATCTTTCATTGATACAAATATTTAAGATTATAGAAGCTTTTCAATAGTGTTTGCAAAACAGAGGAATGGATACAGAAAATGTGGTACATTTACACAGTGAAATACTACTCAGCTATTAAAAATAATGAATTTGTGAAATTCTTAGGGAAATAGATGGAACTATAAAATATCAACCTGAGTGAAGTAACCCGATCACAAAAGAACACACATGGTATCCACTCACTGGTAAGTGAATATTAGCCCAGAAGCTTGGAATACCAAAGATACAACTTACAGACCAAATGAAGCTCAAGAAGAAGGAAGACCAAAGTATGGATACTTTGGTCCTTCTTAGAAGGGGGAACAAAATACCCATGGGAGGAGATACAGAGACAAAGTATGGAGCAGAGACTGAAGGAAAGACCATCCAGAGACTGCCTGACCTGGGTATCCATCCCATATACAGTCACCAAACCAAGACACTATTTTGGATGCCAATAAGTGCCTGCTGACAGGAGCCTGGTATAGCTGTCTCCTGAGAGGCTCTGTCAGTGTCTGACAAATACAGAAGTGGATGCTCTCAGTCAATCATTGGACTGAACACAAGGACCTCAATGGAGGAACTAGAGAAAGGGCTGAAGGAACTGAAGGAGCTGGAAGCCCCATAGGAAGAAGAACAATGTCAACCAACAAGTTATCCCAGAGCTCCCAGGGACTAAATCATCAACCAAAGAGTACACATGGAGGGACCCTAGCTCCAGCTGCATATGTAGCAGACAATGGCCTTGTTGGACATCAATAGAAGGAGACACCCTTGATCCTGAGAAGGCTCGATGTCCCAGTGTGGGGGGAATGCCATAGCAGGAAAGCGGGAGTAGTTTGGTTTGTGAGCAGGGGGAGGAGGTTGGGATAGGGGATTTCGAGGGGAAACAAAGAAAAGGGATAATACTTGAAATGTAAATAAAGAATATATCTAGTAATAAAAAAGAAAATGGGTTACAGATTAAAACACACACACACACACACACACACACACACACACACACACACACACGAAAGCTGTTTTCAATGAATTTATATGTGGACTAGTCTCAAATATGTTATGTCAGTTGTGAATTTGACAGAGGTCCTATTCTTTTAACTCTAGACCAGACAAAAGATTATTCAGCAACCCTGAAAGTCCTAACTCTTAAGCAAGTATTTGTGTGTATGATTTTGTTTTTTGTTTGTTTGTTTTGTTTTCTGATATGTATAATTAGAAAAATTTAACTGGAGAAGAACAAAGCAAAGTCTTACTTGGATGAGATGTCATGTAAAGATGGGCTGTAATTTTTCTTCCAAATCATATTTTCACTAAATATCAAATTAAGTTGTTTCTTTCACATGGTTTCTTCTACTCTACAAACCACAGTTATTTCTGGCTTTCATGGTCTATGTAAATTATTAGATTTTTTTATATTTTAAAATTTCAAATTAAATTATAAAATTAAAAAATACTTTATGACATAACTTATAAAGGCTTTCCTCATATCCCTCAAACTATTAACCCACCTGAATAAACATATTTTAATTGATACTTTTCATAGAATTATAAATTTTATGCCTATATTATAAATATGAAAGAAAATTAATTTTCACAAAAGTGAAAAAGCACAGCTCTTTATTAGCATGGTGCCTCACACTTGTAATTCCATCATAAAATTACATAATGGGGCACTTGAGGAGGAAGACTGGACTTTCAAGTTCATCCTGCACTACAAAGAATGCCTAAATGAAGCCAGCTTCACTTCTGCAACATGAAACACCCTCACACAAACAGAACTTCAAAATGAAAACAGCCAAGTTACCATGAACATCTGATTTATTCACATTGGGATTCAGAAAATGTCTCTTCATTGGAGTAAGCCTCTCACATAAACACTAGGAGTGGTTTGAAGTCTGAAGTTCAGGACTAAGAGAAATGCAGAGTAGAAGAAAATCTCTAACAGTGGTCTTCAGATTTCCAGTGCGGATGAAAACATTGCAATTAGAGTTACCCTAGGCCTTTGACAATATGTTTGGACCTCTTTCATTTCTTCTCTAAACACACAGGATTTTTCTGTGTACAGCTCTCTGGTAAATCACTGTAGGCACAAGAAAGACCTCCTGTTGATGGCTTATTCTTTTGTTATTATTAATTTTTTATTTATTTATATTGCAAATGTTGCCTCTACTCCAGGTCCCACCACCAGAGTTCTTCATCGCATCCCTCCTCCTCTTTGGCTCTGAGAGGTTGCTTCCCACCTACCTACCCCACACATCCCACCCACCACCCACTTCAGGACATCCTTCTTCCTTGGGATATCATGTCTTCATAGGATTAGGCACATCTTCTCCCACTAAAATTGTTCAAATATCAGACAAAAAATGTACATATGCATATCACACCTTTGTAAGAGATTATTTACTACTCAGTAAGTTGAGGTAGAAGCTCAATATTTCTTTTTGTAAATTTAAAAGATATTGGTTGCTAAACAGTGGATTTTAGGAGAAATGGGAAGCAGTACTTGATAGAATGTTATCTGCGATGTTCACCTGTTTCCTTTGCTGTTCTCTCAGATGCTACATCATCCTTAGAGGCACGGGTTTGGAGTTTTATTTGGAACAAAATAAACAAAGATTGGCACTGTCCATCTTTCTAAGTAATCAACATGCCTGAGACATGTGTTTAAGGAAAAAGGCATCATTTTTATTTTAAGAAAGTAGATCCTATCTATTGTTGTTTGATTCCATCTCTGTCTCTCTGTACATCTCTCTACATCCTGATCTGTCTGTCTGTCTGTCTGTCTATCCATCCATTCATCCATCATATATCAATCTATCTATCTAAACTGGGAGGATATAGAGGGAAGAAAGGCAAGGTGGAAGTGATATATTATTATCTCAGAAAGTACAGGCACTAATTTTAAAATAAAATAACATTTTTAACCAACCAGACCTCTCAGAGCTCCTGGGACTAAACCACCAACCAAAAAGTACAAATGGAGGGACCCATGGCTCCAACTGCAAATGCAACAGAGGACTGTCTTACCTGGCATTAATGTGAGGTGAGGCCCTTGGTCCTGTAGAAACTTGATGTCCCAGGGGAATGCTAGGGTAGTAAGGCAGGAGTGGGTGGGTGGGTGGGTGGGTGAGGTCACTCATAGAAGCAGAAGGAGGGAGATGGGATATGTGGAGGGAAAACCAGGAAGGAGTTATTTACAATTGAAATTTAAATCAATAAAATAACCAATAAAATATATTAAAACCCAAAACATAGTGTGAAATTTAGAGAAAATTATAACATGATGATTTTCCTATAAAATTAAAAAGTGGAAAAGCTGGGCAGTGGTGGCAAATGCCTTTAATCCCAGCACTTGGGAGGCAGAGGCAGGCAGATTTCTGAGTTCAAGGCCAGCCTGGTCTACTGAATGAGTTCCAGAACAGCCAATGCTATGCAGAGAAACTCTGTCCTGAAAAACCAAAAAAAAAAAAAAAATTATATATATATATATATATATAATTTACTGACACATGAAAAGATTTCCTGGCTTTTGATTTGTTTTTAGTTATACATCTATCTCATAGAAAAAGTATATTATCCTTTTTGTTCAGAAATCACTTTCTATTACAATTAACTAATGTTGTGCCTATGTTATAATTAGTTACGTGCTGAAATTCCAGGTTTGTACAGGTGTCTTGTTTGTCAGAAATGGTGACTACCATACACTTAATTCCATTTGAACCTGGAGACAAAACTTCCTCAGTAAATAATCTAACTTTGAAATGGTATTTCATACTGAGTGAGTACAATTACAAATGTTGCTTATAAGAATGTCAACATATTGTTAGTTCCCTTGTAACCTGAAAAAAATTTTTTCAAATAAGAAGGAATTGCCCCCAGTGGTTCAAAGTAATAACTACTGTGTTGATGCAAGCTTTGATACAAAGTTGCATAGATTGGTGAACCTCTGGGGCCATTTAGGAAGATTCTGAATTAACAGAGTCTACAAGGCTAGATGCTTTCTTCATGTTATTGGAACTGGCCTTCAGGGCCCCAAGTAGAGTAATAAATGATATAGAATGGAGCATGCAACCTGGAGCCCCTTTCTTGTATACTCTTCAAAGAATAAAGTATTTTTCATTCTTACATAAGGAAGATTATCACTGCTAGTTTTTCTAAGGAGAGGGAAACCTTCTAGCCCTCCCTTGCAAAGCAAAGTATTCTGTGGATTCTATTTTTAAAATATATAGTTTCTGTGTGCAGCCCTGGAGTGGATCAGTAGATCTAACCTCTTGACATTGAGAACCACTTCAGCCTCTTGAGAGTATGACTATCAGGCATCAAGATTGAGAAAAGTGAAAAGCATGCACACATTATATAGATGTAGATGTATATATATATATATATATATATATATATATATATATATATATATATATATATGTAAATGTTATAATCTCATTTCCTTATACCATAGGGGAACTTTTGTGTTCTTTGTGTAATTTCTTTTAAGTAGTGAATTATGAATGATGGGCTCAGTAATAAGCAAAGATTTCTCACACATCCTACTCACTGTCCTTTGTGATATACATGAAGATCTGCACAGAATCACTTCCTAATTCACTCAGAAGCTCAGTTCCAGGTACCACGCTCTCTATTTCTTTTAATCTACTGCCAGCATTACACATGGATACATTTTTACTTCAACCACTAGTCTGTATTTTAGGCAGAAACAGGACAGGAAGGAAGACACCTCAGTGAGAAGCAAGGCTGAGTATTTCATCTTTATTTTATGATTCGTGAGACGAGAGCTAAAAGGTCTTGCTGCTGTGAATTTGCCCTCCAGTGCCAACACAGCATATCTTTAGTTCTTGTCTGTGTAGTAGACACCATCTAGAACAAAATCTAATGCATCTTATAGTGTTAATAGTCACTTGCTCAGTTTTCTGGAATTAGGGATTGAGTACTGATTTGGAAAGCTGAGACATGCTGATATCTCTTTTATGCCTGTAATAAAAATCCTCAGAATTCTCTGCTTAACTTACCTAGGACATCAGGTGAACAGCATTATGGAATAAGCCCCACTCTGTCCTCCCTACAGTGCCCAACTCCCTACCCGTTAGGAACATAATTAGACTATGCCTCTGGAAAGCACTTTATCTTCCTCCATAGGACAAATACCTCTGTGCTCTCAAATGGAAGGGCTTTTTTCTTTCCCCATAGCCTACAGTACTTCCTGCTTTCAAAACTGACAACGGTGAATTGAGTCCTATGTATACTCATACATCTTCTTCCACTCTCTTAAATTTCAAAGGGCATTGTTATTTCATTAGGTCCACTGTGATAAGCCAGAATGATCTTATTGTAAGTCTGGTTTGCTAGAAGTCTTAAATTTCATTTGTAGTTACTAGTTAATTTTAAAATGTATTTTTTTTGAGATTATAACATAGTTACATCATTTACCCCTTATGTTCCACAATCCAAATCCTCCTTTATATCTTCCTTTTATCTCTCTCAAATTATGGCCTCTGTTTTCTCTGCTTTTACAAACACATATATTTATATATGTGTTTATGAGTATATATTCCTAAATACATAAGTAGAACATGTTTAGGCTGTATATGTTGCTTTTAGTTATGCATTAAGGACCAACCATTTGGCACGAGGTAACCAATTGATGTGATTCTTTGAGCAAGACTATAAGCACAGTTCTCAGAACTCTCTCATTTCCTATACTTCTGTGCATACGCTTGAGGCCTTCTGGGCTTTCCTCTGTCTACCTTAGCATGTCTATTGTTGTCTTTATTCAGCTCAGGTTTAAGCAGTCAATGCAGGTGAGTCCTTATTGTTAGATACATACAAATTCACCAATTGTCTGTAGCCACTCTTATTTGGGCCAATAGAAAAAAGCTCACTAATTTTGAGCTTGACAAGTATGAGGAAAGCTTTGCCAATTTTCCATGAGTCAGGGAATTTTGTCATGGCTTTGTCCATTTCCAGAGTACATACACATTTACCCAGTATCCATCATCCATGCATCTTCATGTTAGCCTCCATGTCTTTATCCATTGCCTTAAGGACCAATATATATGTGGATAAATAAGTATTGCTTTATTGTCTGAATCAACAAAAAACCATTAGGGTAAAAGTTATAAACACACTTAAAGAATACACACAGACATATATGTATATATGCATATAATAAGCTGATATTTTACACATAAATATCAGATAGTCATGGAGGGTACATTTTCGTAACACTAAAAATCAGGTTACATGATAAAATCAGCAAAGAGGCCAATGAGGATGAAAAGTAAAACTACTCAGAAAAATCAAAGAATAAATGCAAGTTGCATAAGAAAATGCTTGTTTTCTCTTTTTCTTCCCTCTACATCTTGCACTGTATCATTGACACAGTTTCTTACCATGTCTTCATATAAATGTTCAGAATAAAATGATTCTTAGCCATGAAATAAAAGCAACATTATCCTATGAATTCCTCAATGATTTTTGGATAAAAAACTGGTCATCAAATCCATACAATTCCAAGAAAGACACTGGAGGAGAATGAAACTAGGTCTTCAAGTATTCATAGACTAGCAATATTGAGTATCTATACTCAATCAGGCCTTTCATCAATTCTACTTGATGGAGTTCAACATTTTTATCCTGTTGATTTAGTCATCTTTATAGTCAGTGTTTGATTATCCCAGTAATGAAATGTAAACACTTTAAAAATATGCTTGTCTTACAAAAGGAAATAATAAAATCTGTATATAACATCAAAGACTATTGACATTATCGCATACCACAATAAACTGAGAGATATCAAACAGGAAACTGTAAGTAGAATAAAAAGCATTGTTTCTACTGTGAAATTGATTATCACACTCTTTAAGAAATAGCCTGACAACTTCTACATAGCACAGCACATATAAGTATATTATGCAGCTGCTGTACTACATATCAATTGAAAATTGGGTAAAGAGGGGAACTTAAAGTACCAAAGGTTAATTTAGCAGGGATTTACTTAGTTGTTCTGACTTTGGATAGCCTGTTTTAAACATGAAAATGATACTGTGTAATTTATAGCTTTTCTTTTCCTGATTTTGCTTTTTCTCCTTCTTCTGACTTATATTGTTTTTGGAACAGTTCAGGCTGAAACATGGTGGTCCACAATGAAACATATCTTAATATCTTCAAGGCATTCCTGCTCTCAAGTATCAAGCATTATCTACATTGCTATCTTCTGGCTTCATAGAAGTCCCTGCAGGTACACCTTCTCAACTATGTAATTTAGAAATTCCCTGAAAACCTGCTGGTTTAAAAAGAAATGCCATTTGCAAAGCTGGATCGTAATGTTTAAAACTGTAATGACTATTCCTCTATCATTGACTCCACTAAGAACAATTTTAATTATCTATAATTATAGAACATAAGAAGCAACATTGTTCAATTCAAATAAAAGTACAATTTTAAGTAAGTTTTCATTTTCTTAATCTGTGTTTTCAGCCAAGGCTTTACCTCTCACTGCTTTATCTTCAACCTCCTATATGAACATGTGGTACATATTTAGCCAGCAATATTTGTTGAATATGTACTTGTAATATTTCAAAGTGGACTTGATAAATAAAAGTAAAGATTTTGTTTTATTTGAAAATCATGTAATGATAATGGGTCAGAAAATAAAACTACTTTTTCACACATGCAAGAGCCTAGTCTGATCTGTGAAACAAACATACAGATGAAGAAGAATGCTGATTCCACAAATTGTCCTTTGACCTATATACATAAACTTTATCTAATATATACATATCATACACACAATAATTTTTAAAATTATATGCACACACCATTTTTAATTATAGAGGGAAGGTCAAACTTTGTGTCTAGAAATTAAGTTAAATCTTAACTTTGCATAAACTTTGCATATTAGGTTATTGGTAAAACCTGAAGATGATAAATTGTGAGGGATTTGATTGCAATTTTTAAAGTTGTGAATAAAATCCTTGCATTAATCCATGTGCAGCTAAAATAATGTTATAGTATCAACAATGTCTTCCCATCCTTTAGTTTCTTTACACTATGAGTCTAGAAGGTTTGGTACATCTTCAAAGGTTTATATATTAGAGATTACATTGATACAGAGAGTGTGTTCTATTATGAATTTTTTTGAAATGAAGCTTACTGGGAGATTTGGGGATCGCTGGGAAGCTATGTTTCCAAAGCAGCTCTCACAGGACCCTTAAGCAAGTCTAAGATGCACAGAAATCAAGTAGATATGAGAGTAGACCTAACCCCTGAACTGTTCTCTAACTTTCTGTTTCTAGTAGGACGTTATATCCATGATCTCTGACTTTCTGTTTCTAGTAGGATGCTATATCCATGATCTCTGACTTTCTGTTTTTAGTAGGACGTTATATCCATGATCCCAGGTTGATGGAATTAGTTCTTCAGAAGCTACCATAAATCTGACATCCTAGGCTTAAATTTTTCAGCTTTGAAAGGGGATTTTTACAAAAGTCCCTTTACCTTAATAAATTAATTTGCTTCCTCTATTTCATTAAAAAATGAAAAATGTAATAATATATAGGTCATCACCTGCAATGTTGAAGAGATGAAGTCTGTCAAGGAATAATAAGAGAAAATAAGCATATTAGGATTTCATTGACCTGCACATTATAGCAGAGTAGATATAAGTAAAATGACTCATAAAATTTAATTTACATTGGAAAGTTAAGACAGAATGCTATTTTTCCAAACTCAGTTGTCACAAGCTTATGCATAAGTGCTAAAAGGAAAGTCAGTCTTTTTGGTTTCAGTCATGCCACCCATCATTCAAAGTGACTGAAAATAAATGAACACATTCTGTCCATTACTTTAGCAAGACCTTGCTTATTTCACATTAAGTTTATTGAAAAGTTAGTTCTCTCACAATTTAATTCAATTATTCTCATTACTAAAAAGTCACATGTTATTTTGTTTAATATGTATGTTTTTAGTCTGAAATTCTGCTGTGTTATTACGAAGAATTGTGTAAACGTATACTTTTCCTTCGACTTCCTGCTGTCCCAAAGAATCTGCTTCCTTCCCTCATCACTTTTTAATGTGTGATTCCTGCTTGTTCTGCCATGAATTGATTCCGTCTTGCTGACATTGCAACCTGATTTTCCCATGCACCTTGTCTGTCATATGCTAATTCTTCTGCGGTGCACTTCTTGTCAATCCCACTGACACACAGATACGTTGGCTTTTAAAGAGTTTGTCTCTTACAGTTTCTTTTTTCTACCCATCTTTGCTCTGCTACTATATGCATAGCCCCATTTACTCCCTGAGTTCCATTTGTACTCTCAGACTAATGTGTAAAACAACCAACAAATATGATAACATCCAATAAGGGAGTAGTGAAAATGCACTCTATCTCAACTGCACTTCTATGTCCCTAGAGAGGTGATCCAGATATACTCAGCTTCCTAAAGTATTAGAAAGCATTGTGAAGAACAATAGAGAACCAGTTTTTTTATGTTCATGAATTTATACAGCATATACAGAAAGGATTTACACACACACACACAAACACACACACACACACACACACAAAGCAAAGCTCAATTATTCCCTGCAGTGTCAATCACAGTGATTTCTCTTCTGTTTACTGCAAACTTCAAACATAGAAGGGACAGATGTCCATTTGTGACATAAATGAGGGAAGGAATCCTGTTAGATTACAAGTCAAATACCCTTGGGAACAATTATGCCTGCATGGAAATGGACTTAAGAACTAAAGGGAAATGAATGAAAACTGCTTTGAAGTTTATTTTACATTATTTTTCTTCCAAAGAAGAAATGACATTAAACTGTATCTGAAATGTTCTTATTTAAGACATCTAAATCACAACAGTGTTTTATAAAAACAAAACAAAACCTTCACACTAATTTTAACATTGAAACTTATGTTGTCAATTAACACTGCCTTTTGATTATTTTCAATAGAATGTATGTTCCTTTTATCATGAATTCCTAGAAATAAAATATTTAGAAGGAAACAATAATTTTGGTAGTCTTTACACTGGTCACAAAGTTAAAAGAAAAAAAAAAGAGAGAGGATTGGAAAATTGGCACAACAGTTAGGAGTGCTCCATGTTCTAGCAGAAAAACAGTTTAGTTCTCATGTGCCCATACTGTGAACCACAATGGTGAATAATTCCAGTTAAGAGAAATGTAGTGCCTTCTTCTGACCACCAAAGTAACATAGCTAACAAATGGTTTGCACACTTAGAGGTAAGCAAAACTTTCATATGTATAAAATAACAAATTTAAAAAAATAAAATAAAATAAATAAAAGGTAAGATATACAACCCTAGGTAATATTTTCACTCGTATATCAAAGATAAATTGGTCTGGAAAACTAAAAATTGACATTAACACAAACAAATAAAACATTATGTTTCTGATAAATCTGAGTGAGAACTTAGATTCTTTAGATTTTTAGATTTCTTTTTAGTAGTCTTCATAATATGGAAATGATATCATGACAAAATTCACATTATTATCAAAAATAGTGGAAAACATCTACTACCCTTTATAACCACATGGGAGGTAAAATTTATTAGAGATTGGTTCTTGGGATAAAATAGTCATTGGATATATTCTAGTATTATCTTCCTTTTCTTTTTTCTAAGAATATGAAAATCATTTTTTTTTCAATCTCACAGGGCATTGATGAAGGTGCTTAAGGCTTTGGCAGACATTTCCAGAGCCAAAAAGCAGATTTGTAGTTATAAAACTAACTCTTTATTTAGACATAGTCTTTTTAGGTAACCTTTTACACAGTTGTAGTCCATTCTTGTATTTTTAATTTGTGGTGTTCCTGTGTGTGTGTGTGTGTGTGTGTGTGTCTGTGTGTGTGTGTGTGTGTGTGTGTGTGTGTAAGAGAGAGGGAAAGAGAGAGTGAATGTGTGTATAATCACAGAGTTTTCTTCATTGTAACAAATGAAGAACAGACGCAACAATTGGAGATTATCATTTTCAATGAAATAAGACAGACTCTAAAACACATATTATCACAAGGTTTCTGTCTCTTAGGATCCCTGGACTTTGTTCAGGTAAATAAAAGATATACATTCTCACAAGTGCATACAGACAAACAAACACAAGCACAGCAAAGTAGAAAAGAAAGGGGAAAGTAGTGGGAGGAGGATGAGCAGAGAAGGATGGAAGAGATAGAATATAGTCAACGTCTGTGCTATATTGAAAGAAAATACCTTACAAAGTCCCTCTGCATAGAATAAATATATACAAACAAAATTAATGAATAACTTCAAAAAATCACTTTCCTGTTAGAATTCAGTGTTAGGATTTAATATTTCCTGCATGACAAATATGATGGGAAAATTTTAATATAACTCTGGGCACATACAGGTTTATACAAGTATAGAGGCTAAACATTTGCTGAGATTAAACTGAATGAAATTTAATTCTTAATTATTATTTTGTATATATCAAATATTACAATTTAGAGATAAAAAGCATACTTACATAATAATGGTATAATATACATCTTTATTTTTTAAATAAATAAATTCTAGCTAAGGACTTGACATTGCAGAACATAAACCATGTTGAACATTTTCAAGAGTTTTCCAATAATTTTATGTTAGGGTAATCAATGCAGAGAACAATACTTCACATAAACATGTAACATAAAGTGCTAGTTGTGTGGTTACATCCATTTTTCATTTTCTCTCACTTTTTTAAAAGATATTTTCTTTATTTATATTTCTGATGTTATCTCTTTTCCTGGTTTCCCTTCCAAAAACTCCCTATCCCATCCTCCCTCCTCCTGCTCACCAACCCACCCACCCACTCACTCTTCCCTGGCCTGGCATTCCCCTACATTGGGGCATAGAGCCTTCACCGGACCAAGGTCCTCTCCTCCCATTGATGACCAACTAAGACCATCCTCTGCTGCATATGTGGCTGGAGCCATGGGTCCCTCCATGTGTACTCCTTGGTTGGTGGTTTAGTTCCTGGGAGCTCTGGGGAGTCTGGTTGGTTGATATTGTTGTTCCTCCTATGGGGCTACAAACTCCTTCAGCTCCTTTAGTCCTTTCTCTAACTCCTCCTTTGGGGACCCTGTGCTCAGTCCAATGGTTGCTCTCCATTTTAAATCTTATTGAATATTCATTCATAATCCAGAGCCCAAGTTCATTTCATAATTCTTTTTTATAAAACTTGTTTCATCCACAAAGAATTTCATGCTAAAAATTATATCAAAACACAATACAGAGGTATACTAATTTATGCGTGCTATGGGATGCTACTTGGAATGTACGAAAAAATTTTATTTGTGATGAAACCATTTTGTGCCTATAAAGAAGAACACTTTGTAAGTATAGTGAGAGTATTTCAGTTTGTAATAGAAAATATTCTTGAAATCTGAAGTTAGCTGCTTCACGCAATGTTAGGTTTGCTGTTTGACACGTTGACTTGCAAAGTGCAAAATGGTCATGTCCTGTGTTCAGGTCCAAGGCACCAGTGTAATCCATGATATAATATAGACCAGTGCTGCCAGTTACTCCTTGAATTATGATTAAATTGCAAATTTGACTTGGGATTAACTTCTGGCCATTGGAAGTTCTGGAACTTTTTATTGTTATCAAATTTCTCAGGATCCACAAATTCATTTTTATGATTTCACACTTCACTCTACAAGTCTATTTTATACATTATGTTAAAATATTATTTGAGAATGTAGATAAAAACATTTCCTAAAGGGAAAACACCTGATTTTTTGTTAATTGCCATGGATTTTATTTAAAATACGTAAGTAAATTGGCAACTGAGTCTAAAAGAAATCGTGAAAAAAAAAGCACTGATGTGAAGATTCCCAGATAAGTAGAACAGTACATATAATTGGAGGGTATAAAATTTAATAAACTGTATTGACTATTTAAAAAATAAAGGCAGAATGCACAATTGGTAAAATTTTATGTATAAATTACATACTTTATTTTGGAAAAGAAATAGTACATGATACTTGCTTTAAAATTCACTAGTTTATTTTATCCACGTTTGTCTAAATATTTATCTTTTGTCCAATTTGCCTCTACTCATCCTATCATGATAACTAAAGTTATATTTTCAATCTAATCTTATCCCATCAAAAATGGGTCAGTTATTTCCATGGGTTTTTTTTTGTTTTGTTTTGTTTTTTGTTTTTTGTTTTTTGTTTTTTGATTTTTGATTTTTTTAGACAGGGTTTCTCTGTATACCCCTGCCTGTCCTGGAACTCACTCTGTAGACCAGGCTGGCCTCGAATTCAGAAATCCACCTGCCTCTGCCTCCCAAACGCTGGGAGTAAAGGCATGTGCCACCATCACCTGGCCTATTCCCACTATTTAATCAGCAATTCACCTCTTAGGCCACAGTACATTTTATTAATAAGCAACATTTAACAGAGGGGCCTCTTTTTCCCCTGTTTATGATCTGTTTATCTACCTCCTCGTACTCCTCAAATTGGTATTTATGTCACACCAGGCATAATCAGTTTCCTTCTGCCAACTCTCTTCATATCTCCAGATAAAATAATTTATGGGTCTCTGGTTCATATTTTGCATCTTTACTCTTTTCTTATTGAATATATATTTTGGCCATTTTATTTAATCTCTCTGTGTGAGTGTGTGTGTGTGTGTGTGTGTGTGTGTGTGTGTGTGTGTAATGAAGTGTTTTGATGTATCTGGAGGGTGAAGAAGGTGTTGAGTTCTAGAACTGAAGTTACAAATGCTTTTAAGCTGTTTGTTCTAGTAACTGAACTCAGTTCATATGGAAGAACAGTTTGTACTCTTTAACTGCTGATACCTTCCTTCCTTTGGTAATTTTTTTTTATTCAACAGAACAATTTATTTTAAATATGCAGTTCACCATACCTATCACTGCACACTCTTCTGTTCCCAAAAGAGTGGCCCGGCTTGTTATCTTCACCACACTCAGATGCAGAGAATAAACCACTATGCTCATTAGAACACAAAAAGCTGGGAATGACTTTCCATGACTCATGCTAACAAATTACTGACTCTCCTGAAAACTTGTTGTGTACAAGTTTAGCAGAAAGAAAGACTGATCTCAGAGAAGGAAATAATCAGCTCAGAACCACAGCTTAACAGATGTTCTGTTCCTGTGAGTGAAGCAGTGGTTCAGCTGTTAAGAGCTCTTTTGGTAATCTTAATAAGAATGCTGACCTAAAATAAAGATCTATATGCTATAACTATAAAATTACTTTTTAAGCCTATATTTGTATCAGATGCTACAGAATCATATAGGTATTTCTTCTTTACTCATAATCTGCAGTCAATTTATTGATTAATTCTCTACACTATTGTCAAAATACATTCATCATCCAATAATTTCATAGAGACCTTCTTGGACAATTTTTACCTTGCTACATGAAAATAACATGAAAAGGTCACTGTATATAAGAGAATTTAATTTAGGTTTGCATGTTTCACTAGTATAAAATCACATGTTCTTTATAATCACCCTGTTCTGTTTTTTCTGGCTGTGTGATCATAAAGAACATTTTGGAAATAAATATACAAGTAAGCAAAGTCATTCACTTCATAACAATAAGCATAGAAGCAGAAGCAAAAGAGAAAAGACCAAAGGCAAATATGTCCTTTAAGGAAACCAGGAAAGGGGATAAAATTTGAAATGTGAATAAATAAAATATCTAATAATAAAAAAACAACTACAGAATGTAATTGTTAATAGGAGTTTGTTCAATAAATTTCTACTTGAGTTTAAAAAAAATGGTTTCCAGCTCCTCTCTGCCTGAGGAAAAGAAGGTCCAGCACAGCTCAAAGGGGGGCTCCAATGCCTGGCACTCTTACTGAGGCTATGGAGTGCTCAGAGCAGTCTCAATGAACCTGGACTCTTGAGACACCCAGACACTGGACCACCAACAAGGCAGCATACACCAGCTGATATGAGACCCCTGTGGGGCAGTATAAGGCAGTGGTCTGTTCAGGTAACTTAGACTCAGTTAAGTAATTGTCCTTGAGCTCTGGAACCTCAGTGAGCAGTTTTCTGCTTGCAGGATGCAGAAGGAGCTCGGGTATAACCCCTGAGTCTTTGGTTCCTGCTTCAGTCAAAACCCCTCACAGCAGCTCCTGCAGGAGATGTATGTTCTATCAGGCAGACAATGCCCCAAGTTCCCAGCATTCTAGCTGACCCCAGCCAGGCATGCCATGCCCCATACAATTAAAAGGGCAGTTTGTACCCTCCTCACTCTCTTGCTCTTTGTCCCTCTCTTGCTCCTTTTCTTCTTCTCTTGCTCTTCCTCTCTTGCCACCTTTCCTTTCTTGTTCTTTGTTCTCTTCTCTTGTCTTCTTGCTTTCTTTTCTTTATTTCCTCTCTCCTTCTCTTTTCTCCTTCTTCTCCTTTCCTTCTCTCTACTTGACTGGTCTAATTTCTCTTTCCTATAATAAAATATCTCATTTGTACATTGCCTCCTTTTTGACTAACACACACTGTCACAGGCCTCAGCACCAGAAAAAGACAGAACCATAGGCCATAGCAGCTAGTCGCCCGTGGTAAAACAATCCCCATCACATATAAAGTAGAGGACTGCTTGGTCTCATTTAGTCAGAGAAAATACACCTAACCCTCAGGAAACAGGAGGCCCCAGGGTTTAGAGGTCTGGTGGTGGTGGGGATTATGAGGGTGGGGACATCCTCGTGGAGGCAGAGAAGGGAAGGAAGTTTGGGGTGTGGAACACTCCAGGGGAATAAAATCTGGAGTGTAAAAAACATATTCCAAGCTTTTGGACTATATTCACTTATCAGTGAGTGTATACCTTATGTGTCCTTTGGTGACTGGATTACCTCACTCAGGATGGTATTTTCTAATTTCCATCCATTTCATTCATTGTTTTTCATAGCTAAGTAATACTCCACTATGTAAATGTACCACATTTTTTGTATCCATTCCTCTGTTGAAGGACATCAAGGTTCTTTTCAGCTTCTGGCTATTATAAATAAGGCTACTATGAACATAGTGGAGCATGTGTCCTTGTTATATGTTAAGTATCTTTTGGGTATGTGATCCAGTAGTAGTATACCTGGGTCCTCAGGTAGTACTAAGTCCAATTTTCTGAGGAACTGCAAGACTGATTTCCACAGTAATTGTACCAGCTTGCAATCTACTCAAAATCTTGGAATATCCAAGATACAACTCACAGACCATATGAAGAAGAAGGAAGACCAAACTGTGCATGTTTTGATCCTTCTTAGAAGTGGGAACAAAATACTACAGTAGGAAATATGGAGACAAAGCATGGAGCAGAGACTGAAGGAAAGACCATCCAGTGACTGCCCCACCTGGGGATCCATCCCATATACAGTCACCAAAACCAGACACTATGGCAGATGCTATGAAATGCTTGCTGTCCAGAGCCTGATATAGCTGTCTCCTCAGAAGCTCTGCCAGAGCCTTACAAATACATATGTGGATGCTCACAGCCAACCATTGAACTGAGAATAAGGCCCCCATTGCAGGTATTAGAGAAAGGACTCAAGGAGCTGAAGGAGTTTACAACACATAGGAAGAACAATAATATCAACCACCCAGGCCCACCCCCCCCAGGGTTCCAAATCACTAAACCTCTAACCAAAGAGTACACATGATGGAACACATGGCTCCAGCTGCATATGTAGCAGGGGATGGCCTTGTTGGACATCAATGGGAGGAGAGTACCTTGGTCTTGTGAAGGCTCAATGTCCCAGTGCAATAGAATGCCAGGGCAGGGAGGCAGGAATGAGTGGGTGGGTGGGGAAAACATAGAAGCAGGGAGAAGGAGGATATGATAGAGGGTTTTTTAGAGGGGAAATCAGGAAAGGTTTGACATGTAAGTAAATAAAATATCTAATAAAAAACAAACAAACAAACAAACAAAAAGATTGTGGTTTCAAGTCACTGACTGGCTCCAAAGATCTTTAGTTTCCTCTACCCCTAAAAAGTATCATTAGCTGTATATAGTACCATAAATATACAAGAACACTTAAGATGCTCATCATTATATGTTAGCCCTGCCAATTTATATACTTATAGACCACCTGCCCTC
This sequence comes from Mastomys coucha, assembly GCF_008632895.1. Lineage (NCBI taxonomy): Eukaryota > Metazoa > Chordata > Mammalia > Rodentia > Muridae > Mastomys > Mastomys coucha. The sequence goes on along the minus strand of NW_022196912.1, from coordinate 78,635,369 downwards.
ATCTCAGCCTTTCATGTTTTCTTTTCTTATTGTAATAGAATTTTTCCTGTCTATAATAAGTTTATACCTGAATCCACCACACTAAATTCAAACATTATTTTCTTTTATACACACCACTCTGCTCAGATTACCCTCCCAATACCTTCTACCATTTTCATTAGTTACATAGAATTTTGAATTCTTTTGGAATTCCACATTTCACATTAAACATAAATTTTAAATATTTGTCATATTTTAAACTTAAGCAGCAAAATAGTTGAGGGGAATTTTAATGTCACCTTCACTGTATTTTTGAAGAAGCAGAGCTTTTCGAAATAGATTGTTGTGAGACTACTTCCAAAATGTAAGAAAACAGAAAGAAACACTTGCTCTGCTGGTATATAGCAACAGCTCCTTTGTGATCTTCCCCTGTTTTTAAGAAGAAAGAAAGATTATGGACTCGTTTCAGAAAAGAAATAAGTGTGGGGGCTGGAGATATGGCTCAGTGGTTAAAAGGACTGACTGCTCTTCCAGAGGTCCTGAGTTCAATTCCCAGTAACTACATGGTGGCTTACAACCATCTGTAATAGAATTTGATGTACCTCTTCTGGTGTGTATGAAGACAGTGAGAGTATACTCATATACATAAAATCAATAATTCTTAAATAGAAAATCATTAAATAGAATACTTCATAATAAATGATAGTGATGCTAGATCAGGCCCTAGGGAATAAAAATAAATGGAACTGTGATATAAAACAATGTAGAAGAATTTAAATTACACAGAAAATACACAGATACAAGGAAAAATTAATTCTCCTTTCAATAATAAATTCTTTAATGTTCAATAAACTGTAGATAAAATTCAAAACACAGATGATGCTAGAGAAGCAACTCAGTGTTATGGCATTTGCCTAGCATGCAGAAAGTCTTGTGTCCTGACAACAGCTATAAATACAATAACAGCAATTAATTGTAATATTCATCATGAACATAAAAATGAAGTGCATAAAGATATTCACAAAGACTTTCATAAATAATAGAATCATACTGTTTATATGCACTATATATTGTATATGTAATAGAATTTTTAATGCTGTCTTTTCTTAGAATCAAAGGGGAATATAATGGTAGAATATTTTTAAAATTGGATTTCTTTATGTTATCTAAGGCTCTTATATATTAGAATATTGTTGTGAAGATTTTCCACTTAACTATGAACTGTAAATTCTACACAGACTCATATAATTAAATGTAGCTCTTTTCCCATTGTGCCATTTCATTTATATTCAGTTGAAATGCCTACAAACATCAAACAATTAGGAAGATATGCGTTTGAGAGGAGTTGGGAGAATAAGGCAGGAGTTTAAGTAGTGAAAAATGGATGAGAGAGATGTGGTTACAGTATACATGCTGGAAATTCTCAAAATTGAAAATACACATATTTATTAACTTCAGAAAGGAATAGCTCATAACTATGACCATAGTCTCTATTTTAAATAAATTTGCTCTGATTCTCTGTAAGACATTAAATGGTTTATCATAGACATTGCCTGAATCTGTTGTATACAATGATAACATGCTTAAATCCTCCAGTCTGATCAAATTTGAAGAAAATCTTTGAATGAGATCATATCTGTACATCAGCTATTAATAAGATTGAAAAATCTGCCATAGTACATAACTATGAGTGTATTCTTATAGAACATAAATTTTGATGTTAGCAATTACTATGGGTTTCTCAGAGAAATTGGCATAGTGACACACAGATACACACACAGAGAGAAAGAGAGAGAAAAGAAAAGAGAGAGAGAAAGAGAGAGAGAAAGAGAGAAAGATAGAGAGAAAGAGAGAGAGAAAGAGAGAGAGAGAAGAGAGAGAGAAAGAGAGAGAGAGAGAGAGAGAGAGAGAGAGAGAGAGAGAGAGAGAGAGAGAGAGAGAGAGAGAGAGAGATTATGGGCTGGGTTCGTGTATATATACCCCTTGCCAGCTGGCAAACCAGGAGCCATGTTAGCATACTATAACCTTAGCACAAAAGCATTAATGTGAGTGGAATTATAATTCCCAGCTCAACTTGTTGATCTCAAAAGTAAGAACTCTCTATAGAAAAAGAAAGGGATTATAGATTAAGAACTTGAAGGAGTCTTGACTTTTAAGAACTTTCTGTTCCATTCATTGTATTGAGTATGGAATTATGTCCAATGCTGAATGTTGGTTTCAATTAGTCCATGTTGTTTATAAGCTCTTTTGAGAACAACTTCACATCCAGGGGTAATGCTTTATAAGTTAAACATACCTTATTCTAGTCACATTGATGTATAAAATTAACTATTATGTTAAAATAATGGGAAACACCACCACCAAACCTGTTATATAAGTAGATTATAGTTGCCTAAAATGAAGTTCAGAACTGTTCTTTTCTGAATATCAACTTAATGCTTCTCCCTTAGGAGACTTTGTGGAATTTGATTAGTGCCAGAAAATTAACCACAAAATTGTTAGCTTCTCGTGACTGTAATCCTAGTTACAGTAATAAAATACCACTGGTTAACTGTGATGATTAATCTTGTTAATCCACTTAATGGAATGTAGACTATACCATGGAAGCAAAATTTCTATAAAAGTTTTTAATTTATGAATACTGAGGTTGAAAGATATACCCTAAAGTAGGTGACACTCTTCTATGAGCTTAGGTCATGAGTTGATCAAAAAAAAAAAAAAAGCAGGATCTGAGTATCAACATCTTTTACCTCCTGAGTGCATAAGCTATGTGGCCAGCCACAGTATTCTTACCATGATGTATTACTTTCAAAATGTATTATACTCTCAGACTGTTGGCCAAAATAAACTCTTCATTCCTTCTGCTGCTTCTGTCATGTATTTTGTCACAGCAACAGAAAAACTAACTAATACAGTAACTAATTACAAGTTCCTGCTGGTTGGTTTCTTTCAACTTGACACAAACCTAGACATAGTTGAAAATAGGGAATCTTAATTGAAAAATGGTCTCCATAATTTTGGTATGTAGTCAAGTCTGTCAGGGCAATTTCTTGATTAATGATTTATGTAGGAGTACACAGGCCCCATAGTCACTCTGACTCTTGGCTATGTGGTCCTGAGATGTTGCAAGCCATAGGGAGCAATCAAGTAAGCAGCATGACACCATGGCCTCTGCTTTACTTCAACTGAAAGTTTCCTGCTCTGCTTGAATTCCTGCCTTGAATTCTCTTAGTGATGGCCTTTTCACTGATAGTATAAGATGAAAGAAAGCCTTTGGGCAGCAAATCCAGGACTTGCAAATATGTTATGACTTAAAGCAAGTGTTGTTGTTGTTGTTCATTTTTTTAATTAGATACTTTCTTTATTTACATTTCAAATGTTCTCCCTTTTCCTGGTTTCCCCTCTGGAAAAAAAAAAAGCCTATTCCCTTCTCACTTCCCTTCTTCACCACCCCACCCTCTCCTGCTTCCTGGCCCTAGCATTCCCCTACACTGGAGCATAGAGCCTTCACATGACCAAAGGCCTCTCCTTCCACTGATGACCAACAAGTCCATCCTCTGCTACATATGCAGCTGGAGCCATGAGTCCCTCCATGTGTACTCTTTGGTTGGTGGTTTAGTCTCAGGAATATCTGGGGATACTGGTCAGTTCATATTGTTGTTCCTCCTATGAAACTACTGAGTGTGTGAACAAGTGAAGCTGACTTTCATGCTATCACTTGGGCTCTTTTCCTTATGTTCATTTGCCTTGTCTAATTAAATGTGATGTTTTATTTTTATATTGTTCTTTGTCCTGTTTTGTTGTTATCTCTTAGAAGCTATTTTTTTTCTATTTTTCTTTTTTTATGAGAGACATAAAGGGAGTGGATCTGGATGGGAGGTGATGACAGGAGGAACTGAGAAGAATAGAGGTAGGAGGATACTATAATCAGGATATATTGTATGTAAAAAGAATAAACAACAGCAACAACAACAAAAAACTAAAACCAAAACAAAATACAAAGAAACAAAAGACAAATGACAACTTTCCTACCCATATTTCTTTTGGTAATGGTATTTATCACAGCAATAGAAGACTAACCAAGATAATACTCTTTTTCCCACATTTTAAGCATCCATGTATATGTTCTTTCTCAGATTGGATAAGTGGTTACCGCTCTTGTAATAAATGATTAGTTTAAAAAGTAGATAGGGCCAGGTGATGGTGGCACACGCCTTTAATCCCAGCACTTGGGGAGGCAGAGACAGGCAGATTTCTGAGTACAAGGCTAGCCCGGTCTACAGAGTGAGTTCCAGGACAGCCAGAGCTATACAGAGAAGCCCTGTCTCAAAACAAACAAATGAACAAACAAACAAAAACAAAAAACAAAAAAAATAGATAGTATTTAAAAAAGCAGCAAAAATTTTAAAAAAAGTTGCAAAAATGGAAAAATTTATAGTGGCAGTTACAAAGAATTCTACATTACTGTTTGAATTGTCAAGAATGAGAAAGCTCCTTTTATGGGTTTGAATAATTACTGTCCTCTCTCTTCCCCCTTTCTCTTTCTGCTGCCACCTTATCCCCTCTCTCTCCCAATAAACCTCTTACACATGGGGAAAAAAAAAAGACAGAAAAGTTGTTAAAGACTATATTAATTGCAACCCAAAGACAAAAATATAACACAGAAACCAACAATCCAAAGTAGAAAGTGCGTGTAGAGATATCTCAATGTTATAATAAAAGACAGGAAATAGTGTGTCTTACTAACAGAGTTTAAGCAAAATAAACCATATGACTGTATATCTGACTACCCTAAAATACCTAGTGTACTTTTAGAGCATATCAAAACAATAAAGCCTCTTTAAGTTAGAAACAATTACCTATATCCTAAGAAGCACTTTATTGAGATGTAGATTTCTTATTTTGAAATGTAAAATCAGTCAGCAATATTTGTGAATGCTTGTCTCTAAGAGAAATATGAAAATGAAATATCCTAGTTAAAGGAATAGGAATTCTGGCCAAGGAGAAAGGTCTATGAAGCGTTGGAAGTATGTGGCAACAATTTATTAAAGATACAGTAATTATATTCCCTAAATTAATGTGCTTGCTAATTTTATAGTATTAATTGCAGAACTTATTGTAGAAACCACTACTGAGCAGTTTAGAAAGATCAAATGCTTTCTATGAAAACTGAAAGTGCTGCCTTGAGTTAATATTTTGAGCCCCTTTATTATATTTACTAAAATAAAAACAAGTTAAGAATAATGTTCTGGATTAACCTGATCATGATTATTTTCATTAGAGTAGGTTGAATTTTCTTATTGAAATAACCTCAACAAAATTAACTTCAATTAGTCAGAGATTAGCAATCCACAGTAGCAGATGTTTTAAAATTAATCAACATCAATGGCTTATAAAATTGTGTTGTAATCAAAGCTCATGGGTATGTTTGGTTGTTGTTTTGTTGTTGGTAAGAGTGTGTTAAGTAAAATTTAAATCTCTGTAACTAGTGCGACTGTAGTGCCAGTATAAAATACCCTAGCTAAAAAAATTATTAAAAGAGATAAAAGTTAATATGTAAGATTTGATCATAGAAGTGAAAATAGAAGTGGAGGGCCTACCTCCAGAGAGCACATTAAGCCAGAGACCCGGGCAGGATCCCCTGTTGTCTCTC
>NW_022196912.1:78591948-78620808 GCF_008632895.1 Mastomys coucha | reverse complement strand
GTAAATAAAGAAATTATCTAAAATAAAAAAAAATAAATAAAAATTAAGTATTTTAAAGAAAAAAAAAAGAAGTGAAAATAATTAGTGTTTCTCATATTTGTACATGCATGACTTTGTTAAGGCTTTTTATTTTCCAAAATATAATATTATTAAGTAATATGTATTTATTTAAATTGATAAACTGTACTGGATAGTTTTTATGTCAGTTTGATATAAGCTAAAGTCATCTGAGTAGGAAACTCATTTTTTTAAAAAAAAGACCTTCATAAGTTCTGGATATAGGGCAATGCTTCAGTAACAAACATGGAAAAATCTGGTTTATTATTGGTGGCCCCATTCTGGGTTCTTTACGAAATCAGGCTGCAATTGTGGTCACATTTGCCTTTAATCTGAGCACTTGGGAGACAGGCAGACAGATCTCTGAGTTTAAGGCCAGTCTGGTCTATAGAGCAAGTTCCAGGACAGTGTGGGCTAAACAAAGAAATTCTGTCTGGAAAAAAATCAAAGCAACAACAAAACCAGAAGGAGGAGGAGGAAGGAGACAGAGAGACAGACAGAGAGAGACACAGAGAGAGACAGAAAGACAGAAAGACAGAAAGACAGAAAATCCCTCCCTGGCTCCTGCCTCCATTTTCCTGCCCTGTTTCTTTCTTCCCAAACTTGCTCTTTGCTCATTGTGTTTCAGCACAGCAATAGAAATCCTAACTGAAACACATACAAACATCAATCACTGAAGTACCTCAAAGTAACAAACCAAAAAGGGAAAAGAAAAGATTTAAAATAAGAAAATCCATTTTACATTCCTCACCTAGAACAGAGTAGAAACACGGAAAAGGCAAGTCATTATTACAGACAGAGCGCTTGGTGTTGTGGTCCTACAGCTGTCAAGGTCAGTTCATTATAGATGCCTATATACTTCTAACCATTCATTAGCTATGTAAGTCGTAAGTAAAAAACAAGGACACAAGAGAGGAAAATTAAATATCATTCTTAAAAATGCTAAGCATTAAGTCACTTACTTGAACCAGTTAATTTTTAAGAAACCAAAAATGTATGAGTACATTTGTCTTTGTTTTTAAATAACCTCATGCTAGAGAGTGTACAAAAAGCCACTGAAAGAACTGGCAGGAAATACACACCACAACAATATACTGATTTGAGTAGCCTTTTTTTACGTGATGTAGTTTTATGGAATTCTAGAATCAGCATCACATAATCAAAATAGTTAGCAACAATTTCATGTTAACCCTGAGGTGTTGAAATATAATAAGTTCATTTATTTTTGACACAAAGAAACTGCAGAGCACTCTAGTAGTATAGACATAATAATGTATTATGTTTAGATCACACCAAATTCTAACCACTTTACGAAAGAGATAATGAGCTCTAATGATAAGGGCAATACAGTTACAAAGACATAGTTGCTCTTTTTTTTTTTTAACTGAAAGTTTGAAATAAATTTATGATCCGTACACTATTTTCAAATTTAGCAGTACTGTAATTTTAGGTTTTTTTTGAAGATTTATTACCATGCATATGTCAAACCTATCAAAGTTAATTATAACAGTAGTAAATTCTCTGTAGAGTCTAATGTGAAGAAATATATCTAACTCAGCTTTGCTACATCCAGACTCAGCATCCCAAAGTCATATTAGCATAAGAATAATAATGAAAGTATGACATAGAAATTAAATGTATAAATCATTCTAGGAGGAATCTTTAAAAACTGCTCAAAAAACAGTGATCTTTAGTTTGATATTGTTTGAAATTATTTTATTTTATATTATTTGAGAGGTTCATGAGCTTTTAGTTTTGGTTTGGATACTGAAAGCAATAATCTATTGCCAAGAATATCAGAAGAAATAATAGAATCAATGCTATCAAAACAATAAAATATACTTCCACACTGCAGATTATAAATTTGTATAAAATATTTTAACTTAACTTTTGCTATGTTTTATACTTAAAACAGCTACTCATAGTTTTTATTTTCTATAGCTTCTATGGCTGTGTTTGGCTTCTAGATATTTTCTTATCTTTTTTCCTTGACTTTCTTTTTTCAAATACACACCACATATGAAGAAATAGTGTCTTATTTATTCTCAATAAATCATAGTGTAGTATCATAGAAAATATTGAAAAATGTTCACTGCTTTTGACAGGTCCTTATGTGACCTAATTTACAGATTCTTTCAACATTTAACAAGCCCAGGAGAAACATGAGTTTTTCAAGGTTACTGTCAATGTTAATAATTTATGTCCTCTCTATGAGTGCAAAGTTTTAGAGATGTTATCACTCATACAGAGGAAGAAATAAGAACAAAAATTCTTAAAAATTTGGGTAAAAGTTTATATCAGTTAGTAAGAAATCCCCCCTCTCTCTTTCTCTCTCTCTCTCCCTGTGTATGTATGTATGTATCTCTCGCACCTTGTGTGTCTCTCCCTCCATGTATATGTGTGTGTGTGTACTTGTGTGTGCTGGGGATAGGGGATGGAGCTCGTAGTCTGTGTCTAGTATGTGCAAAGTATTAATTTTTATTCCCAGAACCAAAAATTAATAGCACATACCTCACAGGCATACAAACAAAAATGAAAGAAAATAGAAAATAGTAAATTTTTATTTTAACTTTTTCTTTTATAATATATATTGAATATAACAAAATATCCATATACTTGATTATAAAATATAAATAAGTGTATTAACTAAGTCAGATATTATCTTAAATACAGAAAGCAGCTTCCTCAATCATTGTGTCTGCTTTGCACTTCATTTCTATACTATAAACCTTAAGTATGTAATTTGACTCTTTCACATCTCATGATATCTTTTAGGAGAATACCCTTCAAACAAGCATGGTAAAATATATATGCTCATGAAAGGAGAATAAGAAAATACATGAACACATGTAGTGCCATTACTCTTACATTGATATTTCCCCATTGAAATAGGCTGAATTCAACAATAATCTCAGTAAAATTGCTTTTAATTAACTTGTCTAGTTTTAAGTTGTCCTCTTGTATTCAAATATCTACTTTTCATTTGCCTAAGAAAACCTGAGTGTGCATTTAAAATCTTGAAATATTTCATTTTATTGTTGTTTAATTAGGATAGAAGCTTCCCAAACCCAAACTAGTTTATTAGAATAGTTTAGGCCCAATCTTGCTTTCCTATGTGCTCCAAAGTTACATACTGTGTACTGCTCTAACATACCAGTTCTCACTCAATGTTGTATCCACAGGAACTTCCACAGTGCCTAGAAATTGTAACAATGAGATAAGTTGTCACATATTTATCTTTAAAAGCTCCACTGAGTAGGATATGCAGACTGGTGGGTATATCAGCTGTTAGAGGAAGAATTTCTCATCAAAACAAGTAGATTTACTTACAGAAATGAGTACATTCATTTTGAGAGAGGAAAACCTTTAAGGACTAACCCATGTATGTAAAAAAAAATGTCTACCAACTGGCTAGAAGATAGTTTAATATATGTACTAAAAATTAATGATAATAGCCATATTTGGGGTTGTAAAAGCATTTGTCAAAATGAGAGTTTATATGTACATTCATCTCCTTTTATTTATTTCTGGTGATGTTTAGCCTATCAAACATGTGATTATGATTATAAAGTTTTTCACAACTGATTACAAATAATTTAAAAAGACCCAATATATTCCTGCCATCTATAAAATATTCTTCAATTAGTATTTGTTTTCCGAAGATGCCCCCCTTTCGATATATCTGAGATACAAGTATCTATGGGCAAAAATGGAAATCATGAATTCCAAGCCAATTTGGGTTATACATAAAATGCATTTCAAAACCATATAATCACAATAATTACTTTGGAATACCTAACTCAAATGATACTCTCAAGCCAACAATGTGTTTTCCGTGAAAAATGTGTTATTCCTGGTGATGTCAGCTAATTTCATTTGTCGTTTACTTTAAAACAAACAAACTTAGAACAAAAATTAAATTTAAAGTAACTTCTCTATTAAAAATAAGTCAGAAGGGAGAGTGTGTTCAAAAATAACAGCTATAGTAGCATTGTTTTATAACTCAAAATATCTTCCAGGTTCAAGGTGTATGGGATTAAATAGTATTAATCTAAGAGAAGAGAAAGTGACAAAGCGCCTAGAACACATGAGCACAAGGGAAATTTCCTGATGAGAACACTAATGGTTCAGGCTTTAAGATCAACAATCAACAAATGGGACCTCATAAAAATGCAAAGCTTCTGTAAGGCAAGAGACAATTTCAATAGGACAGAATAAGATGGCAACCTACAAATTGGGAAAAGATCTTTACTAACCCTACTTCTGACAGTGGGCTAATATCCAAAATATATTAAGAACTCAAGAAGTTAGACTCTGTAAAACCAAATAAAAATAACCCAATTAAAAATACAGAGCTAGACACACAATTCTCAAGAGAGGAATCTCGAATGGCTGAGAAGTACTTAAAGAAATGTTCACTATCCTTAGTCATCATGGAAATACAAATCAAAACAACCCTGAGATTCCACCTTACAACAGTCAGAATGGCTAAGGTAAAAATCTCAACTGACAACACATGCTGGTGAGGATGTGGAGAAATAGGAACACTCCTCCATTGACATTGGGATTGCAAACTGGTTCAACCTCCCTGGAAGTCAGTCTGGTAGTTCCTCAGACTGACAGAAATAGTTCTATCTGAGGACCTAGCTATACCACTTCTGGGCATATACCCAAAAGTTGTTCCAACATACCACGGAGGCATGTGCACCACTATGTTCATAGCAGCCTTATTTATAACAGCCAGAAGCTAGAAACACCCCAGATGTCCCTCAGCTGAAGAAGGGATACAGAAAGGGTGGTTCATTTACACAATGGAATTCTATCACCTATTAAAACAAGGATATCAAGAATTTTGCAGGCAACTGGGTGGAAATAGATAATATTCTAAGCAAGGTAATCCTGAATCTAAAGGACGTGCATGGTATATACTCATTTATAAGTAGATATTAGCTAAAAAGTATAGAATGCCCAATTTATAACTCACAGACTATCTAAAGTTTAACAAGAAGGAAGGCCCATGTGATAATGCTTCAATCACACTTAGAAGGGGCAAGAAAATTATCACAAGAGTCAGAGGGAGGGAGGAACCTGGGAGGAAGAGGGAAGAGGAAAGGGAAAAGGGGGAAAGGTACAGGTTTGGGGAAAACAGGAGAAAATCCCAGAGGCCCAGGAGAATATGTAGCTTCAGAGGGTGTTTGTTGGGGGGAACACCTAGAAAGTTTCAGAGACCTGGGATGTGAGAGGCTCCCAGGACTCAATGGGGATGAACTAAGAAAAAATATCTAGCAGTAGGGAAATGGAACCTAAAAATTCCTCTTCCAGTAGATAGACATGATCTTCAGTTGAGGCATGGGGCCACCCACCCATCTTCAAAATATTTGACCCAGAATTGTTCCTCTCTAAAAGAAATGCAGGGAAAAATATGAATCAGATACTGAAGAAAAAGACATCCAGTGACTGGGCTGACTTCAGATATATCCTGTGTGCATGCACCAATCCATGATACTATTACTGAGGCCGTGTTGTGTTTAGTAGCCTAGCATGGCTGTCTTCTGAAAGTCTTCACCAGCAGTTGACTGAGACAAGCGCAGATACTTACAGCTAAACATTGGACTGAGTTTGTGGACCCAATGGAAGAGTTAGGGGAAGAATTGAAAGAGTTGAAGGGAATGACAACCACTTAGAAAAACAATAGTATCTACTAACCCATACCACTCAGAACTCTTACAGTCTAAGTTACTAACCAAAGAGCATACATCAGGGGTCTGATCCATGACCCCTGCATTATCTGGCCTAAGTGGAAGAAGATGTACCTAATCCTGTAGAGACTTGATGCCCAAAGGAAAGGGGATGCTGGAGGAAGTACAGTGGGTAGATGGGGGAGTAACCTCTTGGAGACAAAGGGGATGGGGATGAGGTGAAGTACTCTTAGAGGGGAGACCAGGAAGTGGGGCAGCACTTAGAATGTAAACAAAATCATTTAATAAAAATGAGGTGTGTAGCAGTAGGGGATGGAGAACTGGGGGTAGCCACTAGAAAGTCGCAGATACCAGGAAAGCAAAAGTCTCCCGTTACCCAATAGGGATGGCATTAGCTAAAACACATAACAAATGAGAGAGAAAACTTGAAGAGACCATATCTAGATGTTAGGCACAACCACCTGTTGAGGTGGTCCCATCCTCATCTCAAAAATATTAACACAAAATTGTTCCTGTCTAAAGAAAATGCAGGACAAAGAGTGGAGCAGAGACTGAAGGAAAGGCCATCCATAGACTGCCCCAACTAAGAATCCATCCCATCTGCAGACACCAAACCAAGACACGATTGCTGAGCAGGAGCCTGCTATGGCTGTCCTCAGAGAGGCTCTGCCAGAACCTGACCAACACAGATGTGGATGCTTGCAGCCAACCATCAGACTGAGCTAGGGGACCCCAATGGAGGAGTTAGAGGAAGGACTGAAGGAGCTGAAGGAGTTTGCAACCCCATAGGAAGAGAAGCAATATCAACCAACCACCCCCTGCCCTCCCCCCTCACCCCCACCACCGAGCTCCCAAGGACTAAATCACCAACCAAAGAGTACACATGGAAGGACCCACAGCTCTATCTGCTTATGTAGGAGAGGATGGCCATATCTGGCATCAATGAGAGGGGAGGCCCTTGGTCGTATGGATGTCCCAGTGTAGGGAAATGCTAGGGTGATGGGGCAGGAAGGGTGGGTAGGTGGGTGGGGGAGCTCCCCAGTAGAAGCAGAGTATAGAGGTTATAGGATAAGGGGTTTGTGGAAGGGAAACTGAGAAGGGAGAAAACACTTGAAATGTAAATGAATAAAATAACCAATAAAAATACATGAAGATGTAATTCTGTCCATTGTGTGTATCTGACCTTGTCTCACTACATAGTTATTATTTGTGACATTTTTTCTATAAAGCACAAAATGGTATGTTTTATATAAAATGACATGCTAATAGAGTAAAATAGCATCCAATATTCAGTGTTGCATTTTGTAATGCTCTAACATTTCTATCATTTCTATCATTAAATTAATCATATCCCTGGAATTCTTAGAAGTCATTTAAATTTACTGCCTGTCTTTGATGGCCTGCTATGTTTTCCACTTCTTCTTAAGTTTCTCTTATATGACTCTATAAAAATTTCTAAGGTGCTGGTGAGCTGGATCTACAGTTAAACGTGTCTGGTGTTATCCAAGGTTGATAACCCAAGTTTGACCCTGAAACCAAAATGATCAAAAGAGAAGAAAGATTAAAGTTACCATAACAAGAATTGAACTGGGTCATTCACAGTCATTCACTGTCTCTGTATCTGTCTCTGTGTCTCTGACTCTCTCTCTCTCTCTCTCTCTCTCTCTCTCTCTCTCTCTCTCTCTCTCTCTCTCTGTGTGTGTGTGTGTGTGTGTGTGTGTGTGTGCGCAATAAAACACAACCTCTAGACCAACGTTTTAGTAAACAAAGGGCAGAGAATGTAAAGTCCAGAGGTACTGCTAGATTGTGTCCTCTAGACATTATAGGGAAAGTGGATCTATGAATTCTCAGTAATGTGTTTGCCTGTATATAAGACTTATGTAATGACAATCCCAGTCCATGTTAATGTGGATATTGGTAACTTCACAAGACCCCACCAATTAGTGAAGGACTGCAAAGTAGTCTAACATTATTGAAAGAGGGATAATTATATATTTCTAGAGGTGAGCTCCTGAAGACACAGTACCAGGTGAACACATGTATCACATGTAGATACAGGGTAAACAAACATGATATATGTATGTGTGCATGTTTGTGTGTGATAATTACACAAGAGGTCATGAATTCCAGAGGGAGTGGTTGAAAGAAACAAGAGTAGTTGAAAGTGATAAAGAATATGATTGGAATGCTATAATATAGTACTTATGTATGAAATTCTTATAATTAATTATTTAATTAAAATTAAGCTGGCTAAAACAAGTTCAAAAATCATAGTAAGAAAAATATTAATTTTTTTGTTTGTTTTGTTTTTTGGAGACAGGGTAGAATATTAAAATTTTTATCTTGAATTATTTAGACAATTTCTCCAGAATATATCTGGCCATAAAATACAGAAATTATCATTTCATAATATATTTAAGTAGCCAATGCTTCTAATGTTATCTTTTTGTGATGATGCCATTTTTAAATTTTATATACTTTCAAAATGTATTAAACTCTCACTAGAGTTAACTTGTGACATATTAGTTTAGGTAATAACCTGTTCCAATATGATATAGTAGACAGTGTTATTATGTGTTTGTTTACCCTGTATCTACAGTATTTCCCATTTATATCAGTTGTAGAGTATGCCCTCGTGGTTGACTTTAAGTGTAGTATTTATTTGAACTGATGAATTGTGGTCAGAAGAGGTGATATGTCACTACTGGGGAGTTAGAAGCACTGTGCTCTACTTTTATGACCACCCTTCTGCCTCTTCTACTGGAGAAAAAAAACAATAACCTCAGTATGTGCTTGTCCTTCAATAAAAGGCCTAGATTCAAAATATATCAAACACAGATACCCAATTCAGTACATAGATACATGAGTGTGAAGAATATTTTATTCAGATACAGAAATTGTTCTTTGTGTAAAATTATTACATATAGAAAGTACAGGTATTTCTAGTAGTATATTTAGTCTCTAATATTTAATGTCTTAAAAAAACAAGTAATTTCACTAATAATAAAAGTTAAAGTCATTTTAAACTCTCTCAATGTATTTGTACTGATATTCTATGTAACAAACAAGATACAAAATGATTACAATTTGCTATAAAAATTTAGTATTCTTCATTTTTATCTTTATATCTCTGGTACATAGTATTGGATTAATAGCATAATAAGGATTTAAATATGCAGTGAATAGTTAATAAATGCTACGGTTGCTAGGCATCACTAGAATTTCCGCTTGAAATGTATTTACAAAGAAATGTTCTGCTGCTGAAAATTAGCGAATGTATGTTTTAAAAGATAACTAGTACCCTCGGAGCTCCCAGGGACTCAACCACCAACCAAGGACTATACATGGTGGGACTGATTCTGGCAGCATGTGTATAGTAGAGTATTGCAAAGTCAATCATCAATGGGAGGTGAGGCCCTTGGTTCTGTGAAGGTTCTGTGCCCCAGGATAGGGGAATGCCAGGGCCAATAAGTGGGAGAGGGTGGTGTGGCAAGCAGGGAGGGGGGAGGCAACAGGGGTTTGTTCTTGTTTTTTGGGTTTTTTTGGGGGGTTTCTTTTATTGGGGGGGTGACTGGGAAAGGAGAAATCATATGACATCTAAATAAAGAAAATATCTAGTAAAAATAAAAACATAAAAAAATAAAACACTACACATAAAAATAAAATAAATCTCTAAAAAAAGGTAAAACACATCTCTGCCACTTGTGATGGTTCCTCAGTAAATGAGTAAGACTATTTAAAGTTCTATCTTATTAACTTTATAACATATAATAAGGTATTTCCTAGAAAAGGTAAGTAAATGTCACTTGTAATTAAACCAATTTTCCAATTTATTCAATATTGTAATGTAATTCATTTGTTAATTATCTTAGTAACTGCTTATTTCTGTCATTTTGACAGTCAGCAAACCAGAAGTTGCGAGTGACTGGCATTTGAAATTTCTGTAACAGTTTGCAGTGTGATTACTTCTGCTAATGACCTACATGGTGTTGAATGTAAATAATTCCTAGCTACAAGCATTAGATCATTGTGAATCCAGGCAGGTTTAGTCCTCAAACTTTACTAACAATTCTGTATTCATTATGTGGAAGTACCATTTTTTTTATTCAAGTGTGTATGATTGTTTATGATGCTAGGGGTGAAGTTCAAATAAATGGTAGGCATTTTAGGAAGAAGAATTGAATGAGATGTTTTTAGCATCTTAATAATGAAAAATAAAGATTTAAATTGCAAATTTCTTGATTTTAATGTGTCTTCTTGGTTTCAATGTGCTTTGGTTTAGTTTATTACAGAATAAATATAAAGACCATGTAAGTGTCCTTCTATCATACTCTACTATCTAATTGCACTCTTCTCAGAAACAGACATCATTATCCTCTCCTTCCTTTTTTTCTCTAATTGAAATTGATTCTTTCTGATATAATACATCCTGACTACAGTTTACTCTGTATATATTCTTTCTAGTTCAGTGTTCTGCATACATGTTATACTTTTAAAAAAATTCAGTATGTATCTTTCATTCATTGTAATGTCCTCAGATCTTCTAACCTGTTCTTAGATAGATTTTCATATTGAAGACTTTGGAAAGTAACTGGGTATGCTTTGATTCCATCAAAATCTACTGTATGTTAACTATACTTCTCCATGTGATTTGTGTTCCAATGCTAATTTTTAAAATCTTTTTCCACTGGGGGCACCTAGCAGACTCAGAACACTTCCCAAATACTTGCTTGATTTCAGGATTTCTAACATTACTCACCATTTACAATGACTATACTTATCTTAAAAGAGTTGCCTCATTACTTTTCCTGGGAGACAATTTCTGTCCATTCAAGATAAAAGATGATGACAGACCAAAGAAACAATCTCTCCTTGATGAATCAATAGGTTCATTGGGTATTTTTGCAGGAGCAACACTTGGGCTACTATTGCATCAAAAATTCTTCTTTCCAGTGTTAATTGTTCATCTGCTCTTCAGGAAAGCAGGTTACACTTGAGACATATTAGCCTTATACTCCTCGTGATCTTCTTTAATGCTGTAGATCTCCTCCTGCGTCCACAAAGGAAGATTTGTGGGTCCAGTCTTGTGAGTATCTTCTGGTGATGATCACACATACTCTAATTCCAGATGACAGTGATTATGTTCCACAGGGGAAAAGCAACTACACACTGATACACAGCAAAGTAGGCCAGGTGGCAGAACTACTCAATAGTGAGAGATAAGAACTCACAAGTTATCCAGACTACTTGACCACAGAATGAATTCAAGTCTCTGCAGATGAACTTTGTAAGATCCTGTCTTAAAACTTAAAGAATGAAAGAGACAGAGAAGGTAACAAAGAAAAGAAAGAAGGTAGGGAGAAAGTAAGGAACAGAGGGAGGGAGGGATGGAGGGAGGGAGGAAGGAAGTAGGTTTGAAGGAACTAAAGAAAGGGGATGAACCTAGGTTACAAGTTAATGGTAGAGTATTTTCATGACATAAAACATAATAGGAACACTGCAATACAGCAAATAAAACTAATAAAACATAATAAAAAAGAATTAAGATTTCTGTAAATTTGTGTTATCACTGTTGTTTTATATTTCTTATTTATAATGTTGGTATGATACATTAATAAACCATAAATTAACAATAGTGTGTCTTAAACAGGAATATGTTGGTAAGTTTTTAATTTAAAATTATCTCTTATCACACATTTATATTTTTAACTGCCACCATTTTCATCTCTTCATTCACAGTGATGATTATTAAGCCAGTAATGTCAGAATTTCTCATCATCCATGCTGCATTCACTATGAGTTACACAGTCTGATCTTTGTAATTGTTCGGAAGGTCTTCCCTACCCTATGTGTTTTGTTTATTGTTTGTTTGTATGCTTTTGAATTATTTTGTTCTCCCCGTATTGTTTTCTTAAGTGATTGGCTGGCTACCTGTATTAGAGTAGGCTATCACTGTCATCTGTACTTTTGTAACACTCTTCAGTGGGAATTCATTAATAGTTCTGATAAGTTGACTAGGATTCATCGTTTGCCATTTAACCCTTGCTCTTTTTTTCTCCACACTTTTGAGATAGTGTTTCGGTGCTTATGAGCAGTGTTTGTGTGTAAATCTGTCACTATCAGCAACTTCTAAATCGTGTGCTATCATAAACGTTTGGAATACTTCTAGACAGTGCTAAAAGTCATGGAAAAAGTCTGGAAGTAGACACAATGAGGACATATTTGTATCTAAAAGACAAAAACAAAGAAACAAACAAACAAACAAAGCAAACAAGGCTTGAGGTCCTTTAAGATATATGTCCTATAATCTGTATGAGAAACTTGGGCCTTTTATCAATGGTATTAATGTATACAAACACTGATACACTGTCTCACACTCATTCACATACACAAACACAGACACATGCACACAAAGAGAATAATCAATTCCAGTGAAAACTTGGACATCAGATTTGTTTTATATGTTTTTCAAGTGTTTATAAAATAATTTATCCCTTTCTCAACTGAGACAGAGACACTGTACCAGAAACACGTGTTTTGCACACATTGAGTATAAGCTTTGAACATAAGCTTTAGAAATGCAGAAGAGATTTCTTAAAGGGATCAAATGATGTGGACAAGAAGAGTAACTTATGACTATTATCTCTATTATCTATATAATGATATATCTTATTTATATGTAGGGACTCTCTGAAGACTTCTCCTTATGGCAGAAAATGATTAAACTAATATAAATACCTTTGTAATTGTATTGGTTAAAAGAATGAATTCACATATGCAACCTACTTCATAATTATGAATATTGTCTTATTTGGACACACACTGGAACACAGGATGTCAGTGAATTTACAGGCAAAATATTTCTTTGAAATACTTCTGTGTGGCTAAACTTTTTTCAAAACCTTGCACATTTACTGATAACTTCATTTAAAAACTTGTTTAAATCCTGTCTCAGTGATTTCATGAAACATTTACTGACTGCGACTGCCCTTTTCCAGCCCATGCTTTCCCTGAAGCCCTTGGGCTTTCCACAGTAAACACTCTACTGACAGGTTTCTTCTCTGTTCATTACAATTTACTGATGACTACCATGCATCAGGAGTTTCTGTCTATCTTTCCTCTCCAAACATAAGCCCTGATAAATAATTTTGCAGGGTTCTTGGAACTGATTCCTTATAGTAGCATTATTGTTGCTAGTGAGTATGCTGTCCTGCTTTGTGTTCTTTACAAGCAGGAGGGTAACCTCTGTCTTTCTGTTTCAGTTCAACACTCAGTTTAAACACCAGCTCCATAAAGGACTTTTAAATTCCTATATTAAACAATGATAATATCTGGACATAAGAAAGCATATTTCTTCTAATTCAAATATTATTTTCCTTTTCCCCTATTAATTTAAACATTTGATATTTCCCCCTTTCTACATTGGAGCAGTTTGATAGAGTTTAATGCGCTTCATCATGTTGTGTAGCTTGTAATCTTACCAGATGCAGGCACAGAATTCAACAATATAATTTGTTTACATATACAAATGAGAATATATTGCTTCTCAAATAATATAAATGAAGCAAAGTCCTAGGCAGTTCTTTAGAACCATGCTGTAATTGAAGATCAAATCACTCATCTATGGATGTGGAAACAGTGTAGCCTTCAACAACATGAATTGAGAGGGTTATGTTTTTTGAATGATATTTAATTACTGTAGGTGATGTTACAGACAATTCGGTGTTCCAAACTTCCAGTCCCCTGATTAAGGGATGAAACTCATTTTCTCATTTTCCCTGTTCTTCCTATCACCTCCTCTTAACTCACCGTTTATTCCCTATTTTACTTCTTTATTTCTTTTTAGTAATTCTTGATTAGAAACCTACTTGATTTCAGTATTTTTAATGTTACACAAAAACATAATTAAAGGAGTCAGAGTTGTTTCTTGGTATGCTGGTGACCAATTTTGACAGCTGCTATAACGCATCTTTGACTTCATTCTGGGTCCCTGTCTCCTTACACTTTCTTACCTATAACAATCTTCATTTCATTAGAATGTTACAGTAACCATTGCCAACTACTGCTGTTTCTGGTTCAAATTTTTGCCTTTTTCAGAGTGTCATATGACATGCATGTAGCACATACATTGAATTTTTCTAATTTATCAATTTTCAAAATTATCAATATGCATTTAGGGTTCTAACCATTATTTTCATGATTGAATGGCCAATTCATTTTCATTCCTCAACAATATTCTTTAGTGTAGACATGATGGTGTATTTACCCATTCAAACACTGATGAAGGTCTTGATTTCTTCCGAGTTTTGAGTATTATGAATAAAGTTGATGTAAGTATTTAATAGGGGTTGGTTATAAGAAAATACTGATTTTATTCACATTAATTCATAACTGTCTACAGTCATATACATGAAATACTCTATCCTCTTTGAGTGAATACCAAAGATTATAGTTTAGGCTACTATAGGAAGTTTACATTGTCTGTGGTGACTGAACTCTTTGCCTTTCTACTGGCAGTGAGTGAGGATTTCTGGTGGTGCACAGACTCAGCAGCATTTGCTGGTTTTAGTATTTTGGATTTCTGCCATTGTAATAGCCCTCTTGCCAGCTTGTTTTGCTCTGTGATTCTCCAATGACATATCATTTATCCCCTACATTTATTTATCATTTCATAGTTACCTTGTGAGACATTTGTATTGGTCATTGGTTTGTATGTTAAATTTTCTACACATTTTACATTGGAGGTGTTGTTGCTGGGGGTCCAACCAGCACTTAGTACCTGATAGACACCTTTATACCTCGGAGAAATAGCCCCGACACATTTTTCACATTTTATTATAGAATTAAGAGATTTTTTTTGAAGGCAAAGGTAAATTATCTTTGTTGTCTATGCCTTTTGTAAATATTTTGCCAAATTTTGTGGATTATCTAGATATTCCTTTGGCTGTTTCCCACGTGTTTAAAGCATATGTATCTCAAAGATAAGAGGCCAAATAATTTAAAAATAATAGTTGACTATAAAAATTTGGAGGAAGATAATATCAGCAATGTATATGGCATAAATGTAGGAAATTGTCATACATAGGAAAATACATAATTTATGCCATGAAATACACTTTAAAAGAAAATGAACCAAATTGATATCAAAAAGGCAAACTGTCCTTCTATAAACAACTCTGCTATTAACTAGAGTAACTTAAGCAAATAACAGCCCTACATGTAAAATGCAATTTTAAAATTCCCAATAAGGGAACGTTTGAGACAATCTTCAGCATGGATTTTGTTCTGAATGTAAGTATTGATTTCCAAGTACTTATTCATATATCCTACCATCAATAGGAAAGAAGGAAATCTTAAAAGGTTATTTGGAGGAAGAGTCTTTTTTTTTTTTTTTGATTTTTGCCTCCCAAGTGCTGGCATTAAAGGCGTGCACCACCACCCAGCACTGGAGGAAGAGTCTTAATGTTGACATGGGTAGATACCTTGCAGACTTTATAGACCATAGATGTCAGCCCAGCCGAATCTATACCCAGCAAAACCTGCAATGACTGTAGGTGGAGAAAACAAGATACTCCACAACAAAAAACATATTTAAACAATATATAACCACAATTCTAGCCCTACAGAAGACCACATGTTTTTTTCAAGTTTACCAGAAGTACTATGCTCGGAGCACAGTGCTCATCTATTGTTGGAACTCCATACTGATTTCTACAGTAACTGGATCAGTGTATATCACTGCTAGCAGTATATAACCATTTCCCTACTGCATTGTAGTCATCATTTGTCGTTGTTTTCTGGGTGGTAGTCATCCTGAGTAGATGGAATCTCAATGTACCGCTTACAATTAGACTCAAATAAGTATTTATTACAGGTTGAAGTCTGCAGAACACTTGAAATCTGAGTGTGTATCATGTAAACTACTCATTCTGGAAATATGGGGAAACACGATAAATAAATAAATAATCTATATCCAAATCCATGTTTAGGGAGTCTTCCTGCAGTCTAAAATTCAGAGTGTATATAGTAATGGAATATACATATTAATAGCTTTAATTGCAATGTGACTAAATACCCCTGACTTTGTCTTCTTCAGTTTTTACTTAGAATAACACTTCTATACTAAATTAAAAAGCATTTTTTATTTTCATTCTTTGATTTTATTTATTTATTTGTTTGTTTGTTTGTTTGTTTTTTCGAGACAGGGTTTCTCGTATAGCTCTGGTTGTCCTGGAACTCACTCTGTCAACCAGGCTGGCCTCAAACTCAGAAATCCACCTGCCTCTGCCCCCAAAGTGCAGGGATTAAAGGCATGCACCACCACAGCCCGGCTTTCTTTAATTTTTAATTTTTTTTTTTGTCCTTAGAGATGTCTGAGCCTTAGGACCAGATATAAATTTTCACTTTGGAGCTGTTCATATTACAGTTTTTGTCTAAATATTAAGTAAAAGCATTTTTTTTTTATTTTTTATACTTATGTAATGTCACCCTCTCTTTTCCTCCCTCTCATATTTCCTGCCCTGTTATATTTCAAGTGCATGGCCTTTTTCTTTCATTGATTGTTATTAAATACACATATGTAAATGTGTACATTATGTTATTAATATATAAACATATGGATATGTTTATATATTATATACCCACATATGTGTTATATATGTGTAATATGATATATGAATATATAAACATCTGGATATGTTTATATATTATATACCCACATATGTGTTATATATGTGTAATATGATATATGAATATATAAACATATGGATATGTTCATATATTATATACCCACATATGTGTTATATATGTGTAATATGATATATGAATCACAATATATGATATATAACATATGTTATTTCTGTATTGTCCAGAGGTTGAGTATAGTAAAATTTAAATATTTTCAGAAAATCAATGGATTTTGATAACATTGCTTTATCAAAAATGGTCTAATTTCTATAAGAAGCATAACTACAAAATGAAAAAATATATATGCAAAGTGTATACAAAAAAAGAATAAAACTAGAACTTAACCTTATCTTGCCTCAGTTCCAAAGCTCACAAAATATAAATTACAATGTTATGAATTGAGTTCTCCCCTTTAAACTCTTTACAATCTGAAATAATGTAAACCAAACAAAGATATGTGGAAATGAAACTTCTTGAAACCTTCCAAAGTTGTGGATTCCTTATCAGTTTCTATTATAAAATGATGGTTGTTTTTGCCTTTTGTTTCTCTCTTTAAAATCTGCAGGTGAATTTTCATTGATGTCTAATTTCTGACTTACTAATTGCTGCCATGTTGATTCCTCTACTAACATTATTAACTTGACAACAGGTTAAATGGAATTTCATGCATGCAGGAACACCATAGAACATCACAGAATCTTATTGGTATTGTTTCAGTTACAAATGGTATTTACTTAGTTCATTTGTCCTTGAGTGTTTTTTGATGGCACATATTCCTCAACTTTGGTTGGTTTTTCAGAATTAATACCTGAGTCATTAACTAAGTTTTAAATGAATGTTACTTGAAGTAACTGAGAAGGCTGCTTTGTTTCCATGTAATATTTGTAATTAAGAATTCATGGAGCTTCTTGAACAAATTACTGGTTTACTGTTGATATGGGATGTTTAATCCAACTCTATTTAAAAGCATATTTTCCACATTTTCATACATACTTAATGTAAAATTCAGTGCTGATTTTTAATAAGTTTTTTTAATGACCTAGTTTTCTTAATATTGCCAATCATAACATGAGAGTAAAGACTCAAATGTGAGTTCATGCTCCAAGAGTTTGATAAAAGATGCTTCTTTTTCCTTTTGAGCCCCCTCCAAATCCCAACAGCAGACTCTAAGATATTGCTGGTTGAGGAAAAAAAGTTACATATTTTGTCACATCCCAAGCTGAGGGTATTCTAGGCTACATTAGATACAAAGTACTCCATGCGATTTGATTAGAATTAGTCTGATAGCTCAGGATGTTAAGCATATTTTCAAATATTTGTTGGACCTCCATCTCTGTCCTCTCCCCCATCCAGCTTTGTTTATGATATCTGTCTGGTTCATATACCCATTTATTTTACGTGTTTGAGCAGTTTGGGGCTAAACAGCTTATAGCAGCTTTGTTCTCTGCCCATTGACCAGTTGGGTGATTTCTGTGTTAATTACCTTCTATACCAAGGAGAGACTTCTCTGGTGGATGCTGAAGGATGCCCTGTCCTATGGTTACAGAAATAAGTAATTTGAGGTCATTTCAATCCTATTTTCATATAGCAGTTTGAGTTGTCTCCAATGGCTTATGACATACCTAGCAACAGATTCTTTGCTTCTTTGTTCTGGGTATAGCTCTCATCTGGAGGAGTGGACTTTTGATCCAATAAGAATATATTTGTTTTTGTCTATAGCATTTATACTAGTGTTGTACCAGTCAGCTTGTCTTGGCAAGCCAGTCATTGCTGTTGCTTTCTAGGTTCATATCTGGGTGACACTGGGGCGCACTATTGCTTTCCGACAGTGTGCTTACCACTTATCGGGTCCATAAATTACTAGCTATTAGGAATGAAACTTGCAGGTGAGCTTCACCTTGATATTCATATACATTTTTGTAGATATCCATTGCATCAGATGGATATGTGCAAAAGATTTTCTAACATTCTGGAGTTTGTTTTGTCATTCTTAGAATTGTTTACTTTGTTGTGCAAAAGCTTTCAAGTTTTATACAATTTTTCTTGTTATTTTTAATTAATTTTTTTTTGTTTTAGTTTTTGGAGACAGGGTTTCTCTGTGTTGCCCTTGCTGTCCTGGACCTCACTCTGTAGACCAGACTGGACTCGAACTCAGAAATCAGCCTGCCTCTGCCTCCCAAGTGCCAGGGTTAAAGGCGTGAGGCATTGCCCCCCAGCTAATTAGTTTATTTTTTTTATTACCATTCTTTAATCGTTTTTTTACAGTACAGTGGTTATCCCTCTTCCAGTCTACCTCATCCCATTTCTCCTCCCTTCCCCCCATCTCTAAGAGGATATCCCCACCTCTACCCCACCCCACCAGATCTCCCACTCCCTGGGGCCTCAAACCTCTCCAGAATTAGATACTTCTTCTCTCACTGAGGCCAGACCAGGCAGTCCTCTGCTCTATATGTGTTGGGGGCCTCATATCAGTTAATCTATGCAGTCTGGTTGGTGGCTCACTTTCTGAGAGATCTCAGGGTTACAGATTAGTCGAGACTGGTGGTCTTTCTATTGCATCATCCTC
The DNA here is from genome assembly GCF_008632895.1 of Mastomys coucha. Classification (NCBI taxonomy): domain Eukaryota; kingdom Metazoa; phylum Chordata; class Mammalia; order Rodentia; family Muridae; genus Mastomys; species Mastomys coucha. Next base: position 78,601,800 of record NW_022196912.1, on the reverse strand, counting down.
CTCTTCAGCTTCTTACAGCCTTTCCCTAATTCGGCCACAGGGGTCCCTGGTTTCTGTATATTGGTTGGGTGTAAGTATCTTCATCTAACTCTTTCAGCTGATTGTTGGGCCTCTTGGAGGGCTCCTGTCTATAAGCACGCCATAGCATCAGTAATACTGTCAGGCCTTGAAGCCTCCCCTTGAGATGGATCCCAATTTGGGCCTGTCACTCGGCCTCCTTTCCCTCCATCTCTTCTCCATTTTTGTCCCTGCAGTTCTTTCAAACACGAACAATTGTGGGTCAGAGATTTTGACTGTGAGATGGCAACCCCACCCCTCCACTTGATGCCCTGTCTTTCTAGTGAAGGTGGACACTACAAGTTCCCTCTCCCCACTGTTGGGCATTTCATCTAAGGTTTGCTTGTTTTTGATTATTTTTTATTTTTTAATGTGTTGAGAATTTCAAAGATTCATACAAGATTTTGAAAAAATTCACCCCATAAACTCTTCCCACCAATGCCTTACGTTTTCATCCTCCCTCAATTATTTCCTCCCAATTTCATCTGTTCTTTTAAAAACTCACCTACTCACTTAGTGTCACCACTGTGTGCTTTGGTTAAGGGCAGTCTACTGGAGCTTGTATAGTTCTCAGAGTTGACATTCCTGGAGAAAAACAACTGTCCCAGTTCTAAAAGCCATCAACTGACAATGGTTTTTCCTCTAGGAGTCCATTTCCCCATGCATAATGAGATTTTTGTCTGACCTGATCCTTTCCTTTTTTCCTTCCTTCCTTTTCTCCTTCCTTCCTTTTTTCCTTCCTTCCTTTCATCTTTTTTTTAATTTTTATTGAATATTTTCTTTATTTACATTTCAAATGTTATCCCCTTCCTGATTTCCCCCTTCCCAGAAATCCCCTATTCCATTCCCCTATCCGCTTCGTTTATGAGTATGTTCCACTTTCTAAGAAGGATGGAAGCACCCATATGTTGATCTTCCTTCTTGAGCTTCATGTGGCCTGCGAATTGTATCTTGGGTATTTGTAGTTTTGGGGCTACCATCCACTTATCAGTGAGTGTATACCATGTAGGAAGACCAAAGTGTGGATACTTCGATCCTTTTTAGAAGGGGGAACAAAATATTCATGGAAGGAGTTGTGGATACAAAGTGTGGAGCAGAGACTGAAGGAAGGACAATCCAGAGACTGCCCCACCTGAGAATTCTTCCCATATACAATCACCAAACCCAGACACTATTGTAGATGCCAGCAAGTGCAGGCTGACAGGAGCCTGATATAGTCGTGTTCTGAGAGGCTCTGATAGTACCCGACTAATACAGAAATAGAGGCTCACAGCTATCCATTGAACTGAGCAGTGTCCCCAATGAAGGAGCTAGAGCAAGAACCCAAGAAACTGAATGGAGCTTACAGCCCCTTAGGAGGAACAACACTATGAACTAACTACTACCCTCAGAGCTCCCAGGAACTAAGCCACCAACTGAAGAGTACACATGGTGGGACTCATCGCTCCAGCTGCATATGTAGCAGAGGATGACCTAGTTGGTCATCAATGGGAGGAGAGACCCTTGGTCCTGTGAAGGCTCTATGCACCACTATAGGGGAATGCCAGGGCCAGGAAGATGGAAAGCATTGGTTTGTGGGCATGGAGAGGGGAGAGGGAATAGGGTTTTTTTTTTTTTTTGGAGGGGAAACTGCAAAAGGGGATATCATTTGAAATGTAAATAAAGAAAATATCTAATAAAAATGATGAATTCATGAAATTCTTAGGAAAATGGATGGAACCTTCCATCTTTCTCTCTTTCTTTCTTTGTTTCTTTGTTTCTTTCATTTTTTCTTTCTTTTTTCTTTTTTCATGCAATCCCATAAGTTTTGAGTTGATGCTGGCAACTTCCATGTTTTGTCTTGGAAGCACCACTGTGCTATAGATGCCACAACCTCTGGATCTTACAATATATCTCTGGCCCATCTTTTAAAATGATCCCATGGATGCAGTAGAAGAGGCTTGACACAGATGCCCCATTTAGGGCTAAACCCTTATGCAGTCTCTTTTTCTCTGTATCTTAGTCAGCTGTAAGTCTCTCTGGCAATTCTCATCTACCAAATGGGAAGGCTTCATGATGAAGCTAATCTTTATGTATAAAGATAAGTATAGGATAGCCTAATACTTTGATCACATCAGAATAATAGTAGTATGTTCATCCCTAAGGCCTATAACTTACCCAGGTATGGGTTCTTGGACCTCTTAAGTGGACCAGACATGTTCTGTCTTATAAACAGGCATTAAATTCATTGTGGGAGTAGCTGGCTATTTTGACATCAGATATGCAATTACTGTGCCTGTGGTACACAGTTCTAAGGCTTGATACAATAGTTGTCAGGTTTAACTGTATTGTGCTGCCCCATTACTATGTATAGTATCTCCTAGAACTACAAAGACTAGTTAAATGGAACTTTCAGGTAATTAGGAGTTTGATTCATTTACAGTCTATGACTCAAGTAAATGGATCTTCAGAAATACAATCTTACCATCAAATTATGATTGCTAAATAAGAGTAAATTCTATAGTCTATAAGAAAAACTTACTGTCCAACAATTCCCAAAGTGATGAGCCACAAATGCCATGGGCTTTAAGTTAGATAACCTATGATATCTGGGAGATGCATTGTTCCTATGTTCTAAGATAGACAGATAATAATCTGTTTCTGTCTGTGTCTTTGTTGTTGCCTCAATGTCTTTTCTCTTTTTCTCTCTTTGTCTATCACAGTGTTGGTCTGTGTTTCCAGTAGGATGTCTATGTATTTTTTAAGTCTTTAGAAGTTAGTTTTCCTCAAACATAATGTGCTGGGGTCCTTCACAGAAAGTTTTAACTTATGTCTATATGTTAAAGTGGTTTTTCCCTGCATTTTCTTCAGATCATCCATACACTTGGTACAGGGTGAGAGACAGGGATCTAGTTCCAGTTCTTGACACATAGACAACACATTTCTCATTTTTGAAGGGTCCAATGTCATGCTTACAAAATGACAACTTTCCTCCATTCTTTGCCCTACATGCCATTGAAAACATTACCATGAGTATAGTTATAAAGAGTCAACATTTGACATTTAACTCTTCTCTGCTCTCTTGTAAAATTTTCCTAGTGATCACACTTTTTCAGATTTTTTTCTATTAAAAGCTACAATATAACTTCTGCATCTAATTGCAGATCTAGAGAACTCATATATTACTTATGATGTATTATTTATTTATTCATTCATATAGGTTTCTAAGAGATTAACATAGACAGGCAAGTCTATATTCTGTAATATTATTAGAAAGAAGCTTTTAGTTGTATTTAAATATGTATGTGTATGCCTGTGTATTTATGTGTATATATGCATGTGCACATAATAATCAAATGAACATATACGTTTTTCAAGAAAGACTACATATTAGATTACTAACACTTTGGAAGAAAGATGAGGAAGTATTTGAACACAATAATACAAGATTAGTTGAAGATGGTGTCCTTGTTAGAGTTACTATTGCTGTGATAAAACACCATGATGAAAGCATGGAGGAAATGAAAGGTTTTATTTGGCTTACCCTCCCACAACATTGTTTATCACTGAAAGAAGACAGGACAGGAACTCAATAACAGCATAAACTTAGAAGTACCAGTTGATGCAGGGCTATGGAAGAGTAAGTGGTTCCTCCCAATAGCTTGCTCAGTCTGCTTTATTTTTACAAACCAGGACCACCAACCAAACAATGGCACAGCCCATATATCCACATCAGTCACCAAATAAGAAAATTGCCTTCAAACTTGCTTACAGTTTAATCTTTGAAAAAATGGTTTTTTTATTAGATATTTTCTTTATTTACATGTCATATGATTTTTCTTTTCCCAGTTTCCCCTCCCAGGAACAAACAAACAAACAAAAATAACAAGAACAAACCCCTGTTGGCTCCCCCCTCCCCATGTTTGCCACCCCACCCTCTACCACTTATTGGCCCTGGCATTCCCCTACACTGGGGCACAGAACCTTCACAGGACCAAGGACCTCTCCTCCCTGCAATCCTCTACTATACACATGCTGTCAGAGCAATCATCAGTCCTACAATGTATACTCCTTGGTTGGTGGTTGAGTCCCTAGGAGCTCTGAGGGTACTAGTTAGTTCATATTGTTGTTCATCCTAGGAGACTGCAAACCCTTCAGAAAAAATGTTTTCAATTGAGGTAGCCTCCACTCCAGTAACTCTAGTTTCTGTCAAGTTGACATAAAACTAGTTAGCAGAGATTGTGACTATGAAACTGAAGGTTTAAGATAACACCAGGTTCAGAGATTGCAACTAGTATAACACTGATATAGTAGACATTGATCTATTCCATAACAGAAAATATATTTAGAAAGATATGTGGTCTCAAAATAAGGTTTAGTGTGCTTAGCATGTGTACTTTTATTATTGAGGTACAAATAATATGAATAAATCATGCCACCATATAGTTCTTTTTGAAATTATCACTGTTAGCTAAGAGGTGCAATAAATACTGTGAATAAATCATGTCATGGTATAATTTTATATGAAATTATTACTATAAACTAATAACTTAGAGGAAAACCTAAAAAAGAATACTCATTAATGATTAATCAAGTTGAAGTGTATACTTAGAATGGAAAAGAATATATATTAGTTATATATCTGGCAAAGGGTTTATGTTATAATATGTAAAAAATACTCAAAATTCTAAAACCAGAAATTCAATCAACAAAGAGAATAATGAAATAAATGCCAAAAGTTCTCAGAAAATGGCATATATATGACCACCAAGGATATGAAAATTTGTTCCATACTATTGGCCATCAGGTAAAAACAAGGTTAAACTAAATTGAATTTATCTGGCATATCAGTTAAAATGATTAATAATTATTGGAACAACAAGTTGTCTTGTGGGAAGAAAAAGAATCCCTAATAAATTCCTTGAGGGAGTGGAAAATTGTTGAACAACTAAGGAATTAATGGGAACCTATACTCTTCCTTGATATATAATTATAGCCAAGATGTAGAATTAGCTTAGGTGCCCATCAACAAATGAATAGATAAAGAAATTGTGTTTGTAAGTGTGTGTACATGTGTGTGTGTGTGTGTGTGTGTATTATGTTTACATGTATAATCCATATAGAAGAATGGCATTTTATAATGTGAGGCATAATTGATGAAAATGGGGATCATCATATTAAGTTAAATAAATCAGATGCAAAATAATCATGTAATTTTTCTCACTTTGAACCTCAGATTTTATGTGCATAAATGTAACATGAATATCAATGTGAGACTGATTCAAAAAATGAAGGGGAATAGATAGAATGGACCAGAGAGGTGGTAGGTAGAAAAAGGACTGAGAGAATTAATATGGAAAATAGTTATATATTTTGATGTCTGAGGTGAAATAATACAATAACTTGAAATCAACTAGAAAACAAATGTAGCTAGACAAGAGATTAATTTATGGAGTGGATAAAAGTCTTATGAAGTGGTTAAAAGTCAAATGTCAATCCTATGAGAACATTTGCATATCCAGTATACTGAAGAAAAGAAACATAGTAGATTTTCATTATAATCTTTGGTAACCAGATATACCATGGATGTTTTAAGAGACATGTGCTCCGGAGGAAAAATAAAAGAGAGTTGTACTAGAGAGATTTAATAATTATATTTAATCCTATACAGAACAGCTATTAGAGATTTAAATTAGTTAAAGAGTAAACTGGTTTAGAGTTTAAGATGTTTATCTGGTCTCAGGTTTCATATTTGAAAGTTCTAAGTGTCTAGTATGTACCCCTGACTGCACTGGGAACATTTCAGCTGACTTCTAGCTCATAACCACATATTTTACTAGTAGTTCCCAATCCTAATCACTTCTTTCAGTTTGTCTGTTTTCTGTTTACAGATTTCCTTACTTTGTCTTTTTGGTTTTTTTTTAATGTTTATAGTAATGAAACTCAACCCAGGGCCTTTTACATGCCAGGAAACACTGTATCAAGAGAAAACACATTATTAAGTGCAAGTAAGTTTTAATATGTAGTGATTAAAACATAAAGCTACACTTTCATCTTCAATAGGCCTGTAGCCAAGTTCTGATTCATTAAATATTATTTGTTGCTCATTAGAAATATTAGCTTAGGATAAATAAATCTAAAACTGGGACATTTCATTAATTTTAAAAAGGTGGATTCCTATTTCCTTTATTGATATTTGTTCATAAAAACACCCCATAAATTCAAAGTAGAAGCAGGAAAAATAAATATTGTCCATGTTTATCACAAATACTACTTTTCTTTTCTGACAAATTATATTAAATTCTGACATATATGCAATATAATGTACAAGTAGATTTCTTAATTAGGAAACACAAAACTGCAGAGTAACTAGTTAGTTGTAAATGAAATAATATTTTTCCTCTTATCAATTCACATAGAATTTCTTTCAAGTTCCAACATTTCTTATCACAAAATATCAGATAATAAACATGAAAGAATAAATTGAAATGTACATTTTAATTATGCTACCTTGTGCTTAATTCCTGGTGAGGTGACATTGTGTCGATGAAGAAGCATTTCCTAAAACTTTGAAGTAGCAATAGGGGAATAACAGGGCTTTGACTTTTTGACATGAGCATGTCTGTAGTTCTCCCTCCAGCCCATGCTTTCCCACTGGCTGTAGTCTAGAGAACTTTACTGCTTCACACTTGGTTTTACCCTTTTGTTCTCCAAGGATCTTGAATATGAGGAAAGAGCACTCTGTTAAGTTATCTACATGGTTTCTGAAAACTCAAGGCCTATTACTTGTGTATTTCTAAGATATGAAATGTAGAAATAACATATACCTATTGGATATAACAAAAATGCTGGGTATAATCATGTGTACCTGCAATGCCAGGGAAGTCTGAGTGGAGATGTGAGGAAGTCTGAAGAATAACAGATGCCAGCCTAACTCCATGTTCAGGGAAACACACAAAATACAATGGAGTATGAAACAATTGGACTGATAATGTCCTCCTCAGGAGTGTCTACACACACACACACACACACACACACACACACACACACACACACACACACATACCCCACTTACTGTTCAACTTCAAATTTCCTAATTAACTGAGATGTAAGCAATATTTTTTGACAGAAGAGGGAGTCGCATCCTCCACAGCTGAACATAAGGAAGTTGTGAGCCTTCCAATTGTAGATGCCAAGAACCAACCTTTGGCCTCCTGTAAAGCTATAGGAACTGGTAACTACTTCTTTAAGAAGCACAATGTTTCTATTTTCTAAACCATTACCCCAGGCTTTTATTTTATTTTATTTTTTTTACTTTTTAGCAAGAGAAATACCTGTTTAGGGTAAATTGATTTAAAATTAAGAACTTTCATCCATATATTTTTAATTTGTACAATGGATTTACTTCAGTAGTGTCTTTAATTGGTACTTGTTTATTTTAAAAAAAATGAATTTCTTGGTGAAATTATCCATAAACAGTCCAGAACAGATATAGAGAAACAAAAAGGCATGAAAGAAAGCTCGATCAGGCCTGAGACTCAAGATTTGCAATGGTTTTAAATAACCTAAGATTTTTTTAGGAACACTTGTATTAACTAATAGATATTTCCTAATGTGTGACCTTTGCTATTATACTTAAAAGCAATGTTTTCCCCAAGTACAGTCTGGTACTTCCTTGTTTCTCTTGTGTTTCATTTTGCTAAAACATATCTGTATATGCAAAGCGAACTTACACTGTGAGAGATTTAGGTTCCCCAGACCCAGGGCCTTCCCCACTGCATCCTATTCCTTTTTCTTTTTACTTGCAGTTCTTACATTAGCAGGATTCTAAAAATGAACCTTCTTCAGACTGTTCATTTCTGCTGACACATAATGGCCCTGCTGCAGAGAGTTGCTAAATAGGAACCTGCTTGCCGATGCACTAATGGCATTTCCTACAGGTATTTCCATAAAGGGAATTATAGCAAAAAAGGAAAAATGGAAGCTTTTCTTAAAGAAAAAAATCACAAGCTTTTCTTCTTTTGGAAGCAATGAATATTTCTTAAAGCTATTGTTGGCCTTAGTATAATATTTCAAAATATTAGGAAGTGCCTCAGCCCTGGTCTTGTTTTATGGACTCGTTCCTTTTTTGACTCCCTATCATGTGGTTAAACCTAGCGCTGCAATCCTTTCCCAGAAAGAATCAACTAATAAGTCACAAGCTCCAGTCTAGTTATCAATGTAAAAAATATGTTTTGAGAATTCTATCAGAGGCTCAAGTGCACTCAAATTTTTAGGGGAAAAAAATCACAAAAGATCTATTCGATGTATTATCTGTAATATAGGCTTTGGAAAAGTAAGCCAGAAGTGCACCTACATCAAAACCTAGAACCTTTCCATAGTCAATAATGCAGAGTAAAAGCACAAGAAAGCTTAGAGTAAGAGTAAACCACATATAATTTATTCCTGCTCTCTTTCACTCTAAAGAAAATTCTCCACATCTGCTTCTTCCAGGCTTCTATGAACAGAATGGCAATTGGTTTAATTTTGCTGAAGGATCTTATTTGGGGAAGCCTAGTTCTCTATAAACAGATTTTAATATCAGGGCTTATTACTTTGATTCATTTTTGACTTTCTAATATTGTTTAATTTTCATATCTAGAGTTAAACATGATTGCTGAAGCTAAATAGACAGCAAATATTTGTAAGATACTGAAACTCTGGTGAACTTCTTCAAAGATTCATAAAATATAACTAGATATTCGTGAATTTTTTCCAAACATATTCTCTTCCAAGACAAAAATAGTGAAATCCTTTTTTGCATAACTTGGATAAAAGGAAGGGTATACAGGATTCTATGTGTATGGATAAGGTTTTAAAACATAATATTAATAATTTTGATCCTAAAGGCACCTTTTCAAAGATGTTTTGGAATGTTCAAGCCTACTTTCAACTCATAACTGTTAGCCATACCTTCATGCTTAGTACATTGGTTTGCATTAGTAAATTTTTTTTGTACATAAGTTACAAGAGACTAAAAATAAAACTGTGAGAAAATCTTGTAGCCAGCAAATATTGGCAATATTGTAAGTAATACCTTCTTTTTTATTTCTTTTTAGAATGGAAAGCATTCACATACAAATGATTTTAACCTAAGATCTTGTGGTGGTATACAGCAAATGCCAATTAAGCAAACTGTACATTTAAAGTTTAATTCTCAAATTAAAGTGTATCAATTATCTATCTGTCTGTCTGTCTGTCTTTCTGTCTGTCTGTCTGTCTGTCTGTCTATCTCTCTACTTGGTATTTTGACATAGAGTTATTCTTTGTAGCCCTGCCTGTTCTGGAACTGAACTCTGCAAACCAGGCTGGCCTTGAACTCATAGAGATTCACCTCTCTTGAGTTCTGGGATTAAAGGCAACCACCACCAAGCCCAAATCACCTATTCATTTTTTTTCCTTACTCAATCTTTCTCAGTTTAAACTTTACATTCTTTGAGCCAGAATTGTATAGCCCACATTAAAGAATATTCTCCAGTGTATCAAAATGTTCCAGTGTATTTAAAACTTTTATGTGGCCTGTAGCAGAAAAAGGGCTATGCTTTGCTCCAGAGTGGTAAGAATTTATATTTCAGAATTTGTTACAAAAAAAATCTTCTTTTGATTAAACACTCAAAGTTCTATTCAGATTACATATTGTAAGTGGGTAGATTAGAACAGAGAAGAACAGTCTGAAGGGCAGAAGCAAAAGAATCTGAAGAATATGTCAAATTTCCGGAGGAACTGCCAAACTGATTTCCAGAGTGGTTGTACCAGTTTGCAATCCCACCAGCAATG
>NW_022196912.1:78583095-78590830 GCF_008632895.1 Mastomys coucha | reverse complement strand
GCTCTGACAGTACCTGACTAACACAGATGTAGAGGCTCACAGCCATCCATAGAACTGAGTACAGGGTCTCTAGTGAAGGAGTTAGAGAAAGGACCAATGGAGCTGAGGGGTTTGCAGCCCTTTAGGACGAACAACAATATGAACTAACTAGTACCCTCAGAGCTCCCAGGGTCTCAACCACAAACCAAAGACTGCACATGGAGGGCTCTGATTGTTCAGGCAGCATGTGTATTGTAGAGGATTGCAAATTCAACCATCAATAGGAGGAGAGGAGCTCGGCCCTGTGAAAGTTCTGTGCCCCAGTGTAGGGGAATGCCAGGGCCAATAAGTGGGGGGGCAGGGATTCTCTGAGTGGGGGATGGGAGGGAAGCGAATTGGGATGTAAAAAGCAAAAAGTATCCTCTGTGCGCAGATGAGCAAGGACTGTGATTTGTACAACACAAAATGGAGCTAAATAGAATTTCACCAAAAACACTTGCTTAAGTACTATAGCATTGCTTGAATGCTTTAGGCACTGAGGTGTGTAAGCATTAATATTTTTAAGGGAAGGGACTAAAAATAAGAGACCAAGAAAACCATTCTCACAATAAAAATAAAGTATAAAAATCAATATGGATGCCATTAAGTAAATGGACTTAAGTTCACTTACTAAACCAAAAGGCTAGAAAGATTTTAACTGGGACTGAAAAAGATTTTTTAGTTTATCTTCCAGATGAACCTCTGCAAACACTTGGGTCCAATGCTCATTAAGATTAGTTTTTATTTTTAAATATTATTTTCAGAAGTTGACATCTGCAACAACATATTAGTGATATGAAACATTTACTGTAAGCCATTAAGCTTTGATAATGGACCTGGGAAACTTTTACAAATAGACTGTAAGGGGATGCTGTCTGTTTTTAAGATAGTACATTTAACTCTTCTTAAAATTAATTCTCAGGAATCAATCAATGCTTCAAAGTTAAAGTAAGATTTTCTTTTACCACTTCCATCAGTGATGCATAAATGCCTTGCATATTTGAATTAGGTTTCAGTGTGTTTCATCAAGACAACTTTATAATCTGTCATGTACTGTGGACAAGAGCTTTTTAAATGACGATTCATATGCATAAGATCAATGAAAGGTGATGTATGCTTTACTGTACCCAACACAAATTGTAAAGTTCCTGGAAAAGGACATGTTCACAGTATAATGGAAACTGACAGCTGTGTTGTATTTGTTGAACATTTAATTTCATACAGCGTATTTGAGAAAGAAAAACACAAATAGGTAAATTCTGCAGTACTTAAAAGTGTGTGTGGGGAGGTTCATTTGGTATGATTCGATTAAATTATACACATTTTTATAAAAACAACCTTTAAATCAAGTGCTTCAAAGGTAAAGTATTGAATTTGGGGGATATTTTAGAAGTTATTGAACTATTGAATAAATTTTCTTTTACTTCGGTATGCCACATTATAATTCTTCTCTCAAACAGTACACACTTACCCAGTTTTCCTACCTCCAACCCTCCCTGTTCTTTCCACCTCCCCTTGCCATAGATTCCCTCCTCATCAGTTTCTCTTAAATAGCAGATCTTGCAACATATATATCATTATATAGTGCAATCTATATTAGAGCATAATATTAAATTGAAGACATGTACATTTTATTGGATATTTTCTTTATTTACATTTCAAATGCTATTCCCTTTCCAAGCCTCCCCTCTGGAAGCCACATATCCCATACCCCTCCCCCTGCCTCTATGAGGGTGCTTCCCCACCCACCCACCCACTCCTGCCTTCCTGCCCCCTGGCATTCCCCTGCACTGGGGCATTGAATCCCTGCAGGACCAAGGGCTACTCCTCCCACTAATGTCCAACAAGTCCATCCTCTGCCACATATGGGGCTGGAGCCATAGTGAACTCTTTAATTGGTAGTCCAGTCCCCAGGAGCTCTGGGAGGGGAGGGGCCATTTGATACTGTTACTTCCCCCGAGTGGCTACAAACCCACTCAGCTCTCTTAGTTCCTTCTCCAACTGCCCCTGAACTTAGTCCAGTTGTTGGCTGTGAGCGTCCACATCTGTATTTGTTAGGCTCTGGCATAGCCTCTCAGGAGACAACCTTATCAGACTCCTGTCAGCAAGCACTTCCCAGCATCCGCAATAGTGTTCAGGTTTGGTGGCTGCATATGTTACGGATCCCCAGATGGGGGAGTCTGTGGATGGCTTTTCCTTCAGTCGCTGCTCTACACTTTGTCTCCATACTTCCTTCTGTGAGTATTTAGTTTCCTCTTCTAAGAAGCACTGAAGCATTCACACTTTGGTATTTCTTCTTCTTGAAGAACCACAAGGCTGATTTCCAGCTTGAAACCCCACCAGAAATGGAGGAGTGTTCCTCTGTGGAGCAGTGGTCTGTTCAGGCAACCTGGGCCCAGTTGAGTATAAGTCTGGAACCTGGGTAATCTGGTGGGTGATAGTTTCTGCTTTCAAGGGACAAAAGGAGTTCAGCCACGCCTCCTGGGCCCCTGGCTCTCATTTCAATCCCAACCCCCCACAACTCCCCCTGCAGGAGATGTGTGTTCTGTCACTTAGACAATGCCCCAAGCTCCCAGTATTGGTCCCAAGAAGGACCCTACCTACAGTCATCTGACCACAGACAGATAGCCCTGCCTCACAATATAAGGAGCAGTTTGTCTCCTCCTCTCACTCTTGCCTCCTCTCTTTCTTGCCCTCCTCTCTCTCTTGCTTTCTCTCTTGCTTTCTTTCTCTATTTCTCTCTTCTTTTCTTGCCCTCTCTCTTCATCTCCTCTCCTCTTCTTCTCCTTTTTCTCTCTCTCCATATGGTCATAGCCGGCTTCTTTTCTCTTTTCTATAATAAAATCTGATGACTATGCATTGCCTCCTTTTAACTAATGCGTAGAGCAGCCCCAGCATCAGCAGCAGTGAGACCTGGGCCCACATTCCTCTTTTTCTACATCTTCACAAGCATCTGCTGTTACCTGAGTATTTTATCTTAGCCATTCTGAATTATGTGAGGTGGAATCTTAGGGTCATTTTGATTTGCATTTCGCTGATGACTAAGGATGTTGAACATTTCTTTAGGTGCTTCTCAGCCAATTAACTTTTTTCAGTTGAGAATTCTCTGTTTAGCTAGAGACAGTTCTATTGTTTGTAAAGATAAACTCAACACTTGGAAGATGAATAAAAGCAATGATGATCATGAAGGCAGACAGGAGTTCATAGGGAGACCCTTTAAGTATGTGATTGACATAGAAACATCACAACTTTTGTTTATGTTATATTGACTTGAAATATTTATATTTTATTTATGTTTCTATAATTCAGTTCTTACATGAAAACGTGAGTAACTGGAAACATGTCAATGTTTTTTAAATTAACTATTATCCTGTTAAGTACCTTTTGCAATATTTGAAAGAATAGTGACTTTTCAGTTATTCTTTTAAGGATGATTAATTTGATGAAGATGCTTTTTTTCCATTGTATGGTTTTGGAGTCTTTGACAAAAATCTGTTGTCCAAAGATGTATAGATATAATTATGTGTCTTTGATTCTATTCCATTGATCAACCTGTCTCTTTCTAGTCCAATATACTGGAGTTTGTATCACTATTGCCCTGTAGTACATCTGGAGATAGAGGATGGTGATTCCCCAAGAAGTTCTTTTATTGTTCAGGATTATTTTAGCTATACTGGATTTTTTGTTTTTTCTATATTAAGTTGAAAATTGCTCTTTCAAGATCTGTAAAAATTGTGTTGGGTGCTTGATAGGAATTTCATTAATCTGTAGATTGCTTTTGGTAAGATAGACACTTTTTACTATGTTAACCCTACCTACCCACAAACATGGGATATCATTCCATCTTCTGATAAATTCTGAAATTTCTTCAGGAACTTGAAGTTCTCATCATATAAGCCTTTCACTTGCTTGATTAGAATTATAATAGAATATTTCATATTACTTGTGGCTGTTATAAAGAGTGCTGTATCCCTATTTTCTTTCTCAGCCCATTCATCATTTGTATAAAGAGGGACTACTGGTTCCTTTGCATTAATATTGTATCCAGCCACTTTGTTGAAGGTGTTTATGAGCTGTAAGAGTTTGCAGGTAGAATTTTGGGGGTCACTTATATATGCTATCATATCATCCACAACTAGTGATACCTTGACTTCTTCCTTTCCATTATCCCCTTGGTCTCCTTTTGGTTGTCTTACTGATCTAATTAGAACTTTAACTACTAACTGGATGTCTGTATGGAGAAGACTGCAAATAGATCCATATTTATCACACTATACAAAATCCTAGTCCAAGTGGTTCAAGGAACTCAACATAAAATCTGATATACTGAATCTAAGGGAACAGACAGTGGAAAAAAACCTTGAGTGCATTTGTACAAGAGACAATTTCCTGAACAGAACACCAGTGGGTCAGACTTTAAGATCAACAACTGGTAAATGGGAATTATGAAACTAAAAGGCTTCTGTAAGGCAAAGGGAACTATCAATAATATGAAACTTCAGCTTATAGATTGGGAAAAGCTATTCACTAACCAAAATAAATAAAAAACTTAAAAAGTTAAACCCTGGAGTGGCTATTCTTGGTTGTCAACTTGACTATATCTGAAATGAATTACAATCCAGAATTAGAAGGCTCACCTGGCCCAAATCTGGAGGCTGAGAGATACAAGTTTCCGACCTGAATCTTGGCATGGATATCTTGAGGTATAGTGGCTATGAATCCCAGAGGATTAAGATAGAAAGATCTATGAGTTCAAGATCATCTGGGATTAAAGGTATGGTGGCATAGTGGCTATGAATCCTAGAAGATTAAGACTGGAAGATCTACGAGTTCAAGCAGGGTCATCTGAGGTTAAAGGTGTGGTGGCACACACCTTTAACCTGGGCCACACCTTTTGCTGGAGACCTATATAAGGACATTGGAAGAAGGAAAGTTTGCTCTGCTTCATCTGCTTGCCTTGTGGGACCGAGCAGCTGCTGTAACCTTGGACTTCCATTCACAACTGCTCCCGACCATTGTTGGGACTTGATTGTTAGGAGTTGGACTACAGACTGTAAGTCATCAATAAATTCCTTTACTACATAGAGACTACCATAATTTCTGTGACTCTAGAGAACCCTGACTAATACAGACTCCAACAAAACAAATAATCCAATTAAATTGAGTTATAGTGCTAAACAGAGAGTTCTCAACAGAGAAATCTTGAATGCTTGAATGGCAGAGAAGCACTTAAAGAAATGTGAAAAGGCTTTAGTCTCCAGGTAAATACAAATCAAATAACCCTGAGATTCCACCTTACACCAATCAGAATAGCTATGATCAAATACTCAAGTGACAGTGCATGCTGGCAAGGATGTAGACAAAACAAACACTCCTCCTTTGCTGGTGGTATTTCAAGCTGGTATAACCATGCTGGAAATCCATCTGTCAATTTCTGGAAAAATTGCCTATAGTTCTACCTAAAGATACATCTGTACTGTTCTGGGCACACATCCATAAAATCCTCCATGATACTGCAAGAACATGTGCTCTATTATTTTCATAGAAGCCTTATTTATAATAAGCAGAAACTGGAAATAACTCAGGTGTCCCTCAAGGAAAGGATGGATGCAGAAAATGTGGTACATTTACACAGTAGAGGACTACTTAGCTGTTAAAAGAATGACTTCATAAATTTTGCAGGGAAATGTATGGAACTAGAAAATTTCATCCTGAGTGTGGTAACCCAGACAAAAAGGACATGGATAGTATGTACTCACTGATAAGTGGATATTAGCTATAAAGTACAGGGTAAAAATGGAACAATCCACAGACCTAAAGAATCTCAACAAGATGGAAGACCCAAGTGAAGATGCTTGAATCTCATTTAAAAGGGTAAATAAGGTAGTCATAGGAGATAAATTGAGGGAGGGAATTGGGTGGCAGGGAGAATAGGGGGATCAGGGCCAAGTGTGGTGAGAAACAGGAGAGAGAGTCAGAGATCCAGGAAAATGAAGATAAATCTGTAGCTGCCTGGGTTGCAAGTGGGGGTACATGGAATCTCTAGGAAGCCCTAGAGATCTGGGTTGGGGTGGCTCCCAGGAGTTAACCAGGTGACCCCTGAGACTCATAACAGTGGAAACTGAAGAGGCCACCTCCGTAAGTCAGGCAGGAACCAAATTGGAGTGATAAGGACACTAACACACCCACAAATCTTTTGACCCCACATTTGTCCTGTCTAAAAGAAATGCATGGACAATGATGGAACAGAGATAGGAGAAACGGCCAACGAATAACCGGCCCAACTTGAGACCCATCCCAAACATCTATCCCTGACATTATTGATACTTTGATATGCTTGCAGACAGAAACACAGCACAACTGTCCTCTGAGAGGCTGTACCCAGCAGCTGACAAAGATTCAGACATTCACAGTCAAGCATTGGACAGAGGTAGGTTGTCAGAAGCCATCTAGGAAAGGGTATGGCAAGCAAGTGAATTTTCTGGAGATGGCCCACCATTTCGCATGGCTGCAATGGGTGAGCTCTGAGAGGCAAAGCCCTAAGGGTCTTAATTCCAGTGTTGTTTCTTGCTGCTGATAGTGCTTTTCCTATCATTGTTTCAAGCCTAATCATTCCTGGGCATTAGTCTATTATATTGGGCAGAATTCTTGCAGACTCGATATGATAATGATGTACTTTCTTATAGTAATGCTGTGTAGCTGAAATGATGATTTCCTAATGATTTTATAATGATTTTATAAATTTCCTAAATTGATACAGGTAATATCAAGCCCCCTATAGAATAAAAACTACAAATAGAGCTCGGTAAACCTTCATGTGTGAAGGGCTAATTGCATTAGGAAAAGAACACAGGCTTGAAACAAATTTACAATCAAGAAAACATTTCTCCCAGTTTAGGTGTGAGACCATTATCTGGTTACTAAAGTTAAAATCTGGTAATGAACAATTTCTTGTAGGTACCAGGACAGAAAAATAAAATATTGACCAGCTTATCTACATAAAATTTCATAATAATAAGATATACTGCAAATTATTTGTCTCTTGAAAAAACTGAGCTAAATTGTAAGATAAAAACTACTGCTTTACACCAATCACCTTTTGAACCAGTATGCTGAGAAGCAAAAGCCTCCATATTCTGAAGTTGGAATAGAGCAGCAAAACTATTTTTCTAAGAAGAATATTCAAAGTACTAAAGGTGATTTTTCCTTGATGTTTTCTGAATTTTGTTCTCTGTCCTTTACATGAGAATTGTGACAATGATACATCTATCTGTTAGATTATATATTATGATTATCAAGTAGCATTAGCTCCTGAGCAACCTACTTTCACAGTATCCTTTACTTTATTTTCAGTTAACACCTTGTAGTAAAGATGAGCATTCCACAATCATTTCTGCCCACCACCTTTATAGTTTACATATGTTTCTGTCTGATTTTGAGCTTAAAATGCCTTTAAATGTTTCTGCTTTTAAACTATGACCATATTCAGAAAATGGTTTAATTAAGCATGCTTAGGATAAGGAAACGTCTATGTGAAAATACCTAGAATCTTTATGTAAAAATTTCAACATCCTTAGTCATCAGGGAAATGGAAATCAAAACAACCCTGAGATTCCACCTCACACCAGTCAGATTGGCTAGGATAAATTTCAGGTGACAGCAGATGCTAGAGAGGTTGTGGAGAAAGAGGAACACTACTTCATTGCTGGTGGGATTG
>NW_022196912.1:78571785-78582818 GCF_008632895.1 Mastomys coucha | reverse complement strand
GAGGTAACCCAATCACAAAAGAACACACATGGTATGCATTCTCTGATAAGTAGATATTAGCCTAGAAGTATGGAATAAACAAAGTTCAAGAAATTAAATGAACAAATAAGCTGCAAGCTTTTATAATCAAGGTATGCATTTTATATTTTTTAACAAATATTGAGAACAGCTTACTTTAAAATTCATACCATGCTTGTTTTTCCATCAGTTTAAATATGTATATTAAGGTTGAAAGACAATGGAGAACCTTAACATTGATACTCATTTTTAGCATAAAACATTATAAATATTAATGTTGAGAAAGAGATGACTTAAAGTTCACAGGGATAAATAATATTAAAACTTAATCGCTGTCACTCTACATACAATACTTTCCCTTTGTTTATTATTTTCTTTACCAAGCATAAGAGAGTTTGTTTGGTGTAATATTATTCATCATTTAATTTTCTTGCATGTAGTTGGAAAGAGAACACATTTGTAAAGTCTTATACCAAAGTAGGATAACTACAACTCAATAGAACTGTTCATTTTAAAATACCTGTAAGAGTGGGTTTGAAATGTCCACAAACCAAATAAATGGAGATTAGGATGGCAAGTATAACAATTACCCTGGCCTATTGTTGGCCTATTAAGGATTAACTTTGGCTATTTTACCACATATCTATAATTATTCTTGTTTCAGCTATAATAAAAGTATATAAAATTAGATTAAGATATATTTATGGTGTATACCTATAATCCTATCTGTGGCAAAGCCAAAGTAAAAAGATTACAAGTTTGAACCCAGTGTGTACGTGCTGTACAGTAGGGATTTGTGTAAAAATACAAAATGTCACTAAAGTAAAACAATGTCAGTTTGACACTCAAAGAAAGACAAAACATTATCTCTTTATGATATGGCTATGCCCATAACTCAAAATAAATCCACATATATATTTGCAATAAGCAAGACAGTCAAATTTATATGTAAAATATAAGTGTCATTAATGATCTATAGAATACACTTATTTAAGCTCAAAAGATGATAAATATTAAAATAAAGCTCTTTCACCTTCTTCAAGGCACCCAGAAAGTCGGAATAGGGTTGTAGTCAACTCTTAGGAGTTTTGAGTGGGATGAACCACTCATTAGTTTTATAAGCAGGAGAGCTCAAAGCTTCATTTCTTTTCAAGTTTTAAAATGTCATTTTGCTAGTCCTGTGAGGTTTCCTTTAAATACTAGGTCAAGTCTCACATTAAAAGGAATTAGTATTCTGCTGAACAGTGCTGTAAAATATATGCTATGTCTCCAAAATATCCAGCTCTTGTCTCCCAGAAGTCTATGTGCCTCACCTCAGCTTTGCCCAGTAAGGTGCATTCCCAAAGTCTAATCCTTGAAAACTACCAAAAAAAGTGACACATCTTTTTCCACTCTACTAATAAAAGTTTCTCTGTGATAAATGGATTAATGGAGGGAGTTTTAAATTTAACATGGCTTATCTAAATTTCTCCTTAGTTATCTCATAATCCATCATTTAATCAACAAGAAGACTGCACGAAAAAATTGCATTGAACAAACCTTTGAATTAAAATGTTACAAGAAAATGTCATGATATACTGGGTCAGTGGCAGTAAACTGATCCGTGCTTCTCATTGGAGCACAGTTTTTTGTTTATTTTTGTTTTTGTTTTTAATCACCTTTTTCTTATGAACAAACTGCAGTGGCAAATTATGAGACACATTAATTTGTATTTTTTACTTACCCAGTTTGGAAGAGAAAATATAATGTTAATTACGTGTATAAGATAATTTTTCATATCCTTTAGAGTTTCTCTACATGTTCATATTGTTTCAGTTGCTGTCACACTGCATCCCTCCCAGTTGAGACAGTATAGATTTCTAATTTGTCCTGCTGATCTACCCTCACATCACTTGTTGTTTCCTATGAATTCTTAGGGAATTCAACTGTTTTTATTTCCCCAGTAAACATCAGTTACAAGGTTGAATATTTTTTTTAAATTGAAAATAAATAAAACTCTAATTTATAATTTTCATTTCTTCTACCCAAAAGTGAATCCACTGAAAAAATGCCAAAAAACTATATTCCCTCCTTGGCAAAGGGCTGTTTTTGCAATCTAGGATCTACAAAAGGCCCCACCCCTGAGCCTTCATGATGAGAAGTCTCTGTTAACTTTAGTGGACTTCTCTGTGATGCATTCTAGTGCTATCTCCATGCCTTTCCGTCAACTACACTGCTATCAGATGTGTTAAAGCATGATCATCTCTTCTCCACCACTTTATATCAAATGCAGATTATTAGCTTTCAGGAGAAGTTTAATCTAACACACAACCTGCCTCCTACTTGATCAAGCAGCATAGTGATTAGAAGCAATCTCTCTGGACTGGGACCAATCCATCACCTGGCTGTATCACACACCTGCAGCCTGGACATATTCCTCACTCTCCAGTGGTCCTGAGGTGGAAACATTAGATGTTGAAAACAATTTCCTTTACAATTGGAGTCATTTGGATGCTTTAGAGACTTCCAACGAGTATTGCCATATAAAGGTATCTGTAATGTACATTTATTAAAGTTTGAATTTAATCAAAACTAAAAGTGATCTAACAGGCAAAACAAAGATAAAAAGCAAGGTAATAAAAATTATTTTTTTTCTTTTTTATTGGTTATTTTATTTATTTACATTTCTTTTTTTATTTACATGTCATACAGTATCTCCTCTCCCAGGTTCCCATCCAAAAAACAAAAACAAAAACAAAAACAAACCCCTGTACCCTCCCCACCTCCCCCTGCTCACCACCCCACCCTCTCCTGCTTACTGGCTCTGGCATTCCCCTACACTGGGGCATAGAACCTTCACAGGGCCAAGGACCTCTCCTCCCATTGATGACCGACTTGGCCATCCTCTACTATATATATGCTGCTGGAGCCATTAGTCCCACCATGTGTACTCTTTGGTTGGTGATTTTGTCCTTGGGATCTCTGAGCGTACTAGTTAGTTCATATTGTTGTTTGTCCTAAGGGGCTGCAAACCCTTCAGGTCCTTGGGTCCTTTCTCTAGCTCCTTCATTGGGGACCCTGTACTCAGTCCAATGGATGGCTGTGAGCCTCTACATCTGTATTAGTTGGGCACTGGCAGAGCCTCTCAGGAGACAGCTATATCAGGCTCCTATCGGTCAGCACTTGCTGGCATCCACAATAGTGTCTGGGTTTGATGACTGAATATGGGAAGGATTCCCAGATTTATAATCAGATTATTTACCAAGAATTGAAAATTATTTATATGAGTAAAGGTGTAACATACAAAAGGATATGAAAGCTTTTTTATGTAGTTACCTACTATTCTGTGCTTAAAATTCTAATCAGTTTCTTACATTTTATACATGATTATGGAGTACATTAACTCTGACTCTCTTGTGAATTGACAGGGTTGGTAAAATCTTCTAAATTTTGCAACATTTTTTACAATTAGTTTTGAATAGTTATTTTAAGCTAATAACAGTTTAATATCCTTTACTCCACGAGTCATCATAATTTACAAATAGAAATGAGAAAATTTAGTTTGGATATTTAGTTTATTTTTCTGTAGGATGAATGACCCTGAAAAATTTTAATTTTAGTAGTCAAAAATTTGTGTTAGTATAATCAGTCTGAATATAGATTTAATGATTGAATGATAAAATGAGCATTTACTTAGATTAGAAAAAGTGTATTTATAATATGAAATATCCCATTATTATTAGTAGTAGTGTTATAATTAGTAGTACTATTATATAATTAATTTAACACACTGAAATTTAAACTATGTTGAACTTCAGCTTAACTGGTCTTCCATTCTGCCTTTAATTTTTATCATCTTATTAGAATTGGTTTGTTAGCATATTTCCATTTTTGTGATGTCCCATGTTTTAATAGGAAAGGATACTTTTCTCTTGTTTGTTTGTTTGCCTCTATAATCTATCTTTAAAGCAATGTAAACTGGTCAGACAAAAAATAGATGAATAGCACACAACTCAGTAGAGCTGGATAGTGCTTTTTTTTAAACATTAATATTTTATTGTATGAAGGAAAACATTATTGGTGAACTGTTTTAAATTATCACATAATTTTAATGTTAATATCTTTTTGAATCCATGTTGAAATGTTTCAAAAATGTAAAAGTAAAAAACATAAGAGATTCTCTGAAACAATTGTCTATGCATTACGAAAAAATTTAAAATAATTTCTTAACAACCTCATATTGCAATAGTAAATACTAAAGCTATACATGTATTGATCAATTCATTAGCTATAAGCAGAATTTTTTTTAGATACTTTATACAATTTACTTTGTTCCCTGTCTTTCAAAGATTTGTTTAAAGACGCTGGGTGGTGGTGGCACACATCTTTAATCCCAGCACTTGGGAGGCAGAGGCAGGTGGATATCTGAGTTCAAGGCTAGCCTGGTCTACAGAGTGAGTTCCAGGACAGCCAGGGCTACACAGAGAAGCCCTGTCTCGAAAAACCAAAAAAAAAAAAAAAAAAAAAAAAAATTTGTCTAAAGACATGTGTTTGTGTGTGTGTGTATGAGTGTATGTATGTGTGTGTGTGTGTGTATGTGTGTGTGTGTAAATTATTTTGGCTTTGTTTACTCTTTGAAAATTAGTGGAAGCTATCTCATCCATTTGAGTGTTAACTAAATTATTTCCCATAGTAAATGATCTTTACTAAATATATAATAGAACATAAATATTCATGTGAGTGTCACATATCTCTAAAGGAACCTCTCTTCCAAAGACACTCATAGTGTACATCATATGTCTACTGTCTTGTTTTCTTATCATTGATTGGAAAACAACACCTATTTTACATAATACTCAAGTTTTTTAATTGACATGGAGCGTTTCAAACCCTTGGGAAGTATAAGACTGTTACCCTTGTAGTGGGCTCCTAATAGCAAAGCTATATAGTCAGTGGTATATCTCTGTGAGAAAAGGAAGATACATTCAAGATTCATGATCTGAGTTTGATCCTTGGGAATCATGTGATGAAATAAGAGAACCAATTTCTACAAGTTGTTCTCTGAGCACCACATATGTGGCATATCTGCTCACATACATACCCACCAAATTCTGATACACACACATACACACACACACACACACACACACACACACACACACACACACATATGTCTGACATACACATATATGTGTGTGTGATAAAACTAATTTTAAAATAAACACCAATATTTTAATGGCCAAATACATCTATATTTAATAAGTTTAAATCAATTGTGTTGATGTTACCCACATTTATCCTCCTAAAGAATTAGTGCTAAGAAATGGTGACGTGATTTCTTACATTTTTGATATCCAGAAGATATGCAAAACTTGAGGTTCTCTATGACTTTCTATTAAAATTTTTAAATAATTCTACATAGGATGAGGGGCTTCAGAGTTTGTTTCTTTATTTTTATTCAGCCTTCCCTACATTCCAGATTAGATGGTCAGTATTGCCACTCTGAAGGCCTAGCATAAATCCCAGAATCACTTGAAGAATTGATATAATTAATTTAGATAGTATTTGAACCACATGGCTAAACTCTAGACTTCTCTCACTCAGTTAACTTAGGATAGTCTCCCTTTTAGTACCAACATTTTCTTTTTACCAAGCTCTCTCTGAATGAGAGTTCTAGAACTTTACTCAGGAAGTTCATAAACCGTCTGATTTTTTTTATTATCTGTATAAATGCTTCTTGTCTTAATCTGGCCTTTTGACCATTCTCACCCAGATATAAACCTTCTGGTCTACAATAATAACTTGTTTGGGAAGATACTAGGAGTATGAGTGTTAAGGAGGAAACAACCATTCTCAGTTAGTTTTATGGCTTGCTCCTTGACAAGAAGCCTGTATTTAGTATTATTATCAAGAACTTGTATTTCAATAGGTCACAGGACCTTGGGGAGAACCTGTGCTATTTTGCTGCTAACTGGACAAAGTAATTGCTTTATTGAATTACTTGATTTCTAATGACTTATTGTTATGTCCATAGATCAGTTTAACTCTCAATCCTCATGAGAGAAACCTCATCTTTCAGAAGATGACAATTAATACAAAGATAAACAGTCACCTAACAGATACAGAGGCTTCAGAGTCATCAGCCATAGTGTAAAAGTCTTTATCAATGCCCCTACCACCTCGATGTCCCCAGTCCTTTAAGGCTGATCAAAATATATTGCATCAATTAATCATAGAATTAATGAAAGTATTTATAAGTATTATTTGGCTAATTGAACATAGCAATAAAATGACTCCTTATGATATATAGCTATATTTATGGATGACAGCATTGCTCAAGCCTCATTAGAGAAACACCTTCTTGCAGTAATTTTGTAATTAAGAAAGGGCTATATACCTGAACCATTGAAAAGAACAAGAGATTTTTGAATCACTGATCTCTAAATGGGGTATCTTTATCAAGCCCCTCCTATCAAAACAAAGGGGTCTAAGCAGAAGAGGGATAGGAAAAAAAGTGTTGGATAACTCTAAGAAAACAATGTCTTCCAGATAGAACAGGACTACTACATATCTGAAATTAAAGGAAATTTTGACAGCATGTACAAGACCTGCACAGGTTCAAACCAGACAAGCTTCTCCTGCTGAGAAGGGAAGTTGGACACAAAGTCTCACTCCTAACCAAAAAGCTATTTGCAATTTTTTTCTTCTGGGAAAGGGGAAATCCCGGGGCCACTTTGTGGGATTTTTGTTTTGTTTTGCTTGGGATTTTTATTTATTTGTTGTCATACTGGAATTTGTTTTTAGTTGTTTTAATTTTTTGGTTTTGTTTTTGAGAGAAAGATTGCACAGAGCGATGATAGCAGAGTGTTAGGTAGGTAGGGCGGAGGGGATAATCTCAGAGGAGTTGTAGAAGGAAATGGATATGATCAAAATATATTGTATCAAAAATTAAAAATACAAAAATACTAAAAAGGAAGAATAAATTCCAATTTTTTTATAAATTCAAATTTTTGATATTATTAAAGTTTGTGTATTGAGATTGAAGAAATGATTCATGGACAAAGCTGTAAATGCAAAGAGAACGTCATTTTAAATAAACTTCTTTGTCATCTACTGGGAAATTGTGGATGTTAGACATTAGAGAGCCATATTTCAAGGCTTCTTTGCTGCTGAAATATGCAAATTAGCTCCACATGAAATGATCATCACTACAGAGACTATGGAGCTTATAATTAATTCTGCTCTTTGGCATTTTATTACAGTCAACTTAAAAAAATTTATAGAAATGTTTACTTTATTGTAAAAACATATGGATATATGAACCTGGAAGCCCTCCATATACTACATATGTTCAATTATTATGATGATTAAAAATATACAAGCATAGTATGTTAATATTTGTATATTAACATAAAATATTAATTTGTTAGTATGAAAACATTCACAGGAGTCAGATGTCAGAAATGCAAATTTTCAATCGACCTAATCAGCTGTTGAATAAATACAAAATTTCCTATAGGTAATTTATTTGTCCTCTCCAAAAATATAACCACAAAAGAGATTCTGGTTAATTGTAGAACATGTCTTTTCATCTATGAGTTAAGAAAATGAAAATAATTAAATTTCAACACCATCTGACATTCATATTTCCTTGGCATATATTTGTGAGGACACTCATTTAAATAATTTATTTTTTCAAATTCATTAAAATATGCTCTCTTAAATTTTAATTTTAAAAATTAACAATAATAATTGATTTAGATTATTTTATTTACAATTATTTTTATACAATCTATTTTAATCATATATTTTCCCTGCCTAACTATTCCCAAATCCTTTGCACATTTCTACCCACTAAGTTGGGTAGTCTATCTCTAAAATGTAAAATCAATAAAAATATTAAAAACAAAAACATAAAAAAAAAAAACAAAAACATAAAAATGAAAACAGATCAAATAAAAACATAATATAGTAGACACAAAATACCAAAATAAAACAAAAACTCCCTTCATCCCAAAAATCTGTTGATCAACTGCTCTTGATATGTGACCTGACCTGAAGGATGGTTGACATATATACCCATTATATAATAATGATTTTTCTTTCCCAGTAAATTTCTATTGCAAATATTCTATTGGTTGGAGTATGAATTTTTTTTAAATATTTTCTGTCTCAGGATGGGGATTTTGACTGCTTTGACCCTATGCTGGTCTTAGTTCCGCCCAAAAGTGTTTTTGGTAATTGTATTTATCACAGCAATAAAATCAGGCTAGGATTTCCTTGATCATAATCTTCATCTCAGTCATTATCACACATCATCACTAGATTATAGACAGTTCTGGCTACTGTTATCATATACTTTAAACAAGTTCTGTAGAATTAATGCCTCTATTACTATGCCTAGACAACACATATGATTTCAAACATATTTATTAGATAGTTTCATTGATACTGTTGTGGATCCAGTTTCTGTAAGATTATTAAACCACAAGGTTGTGTGATCTTTAGATCAGTGGCTCTCAACATTTCTAATGCTGCAACCCTTTAATATAGTTCTTCATGTTGTGTTTACTCCCAGTCATTAAAGCTATTGTCGTTGATACGTCATAACTGAAATTTTGCTGCTGTTATGAATCAAAATATGGTACTCAATCCCTGTGAAACAGTCCTTTGACTCAAAATGGGTTGTGAACCACAGGCTGAGAAACATGATTATATGGAATAAGTTCAAATATACTAACTTTTAAAAAAACAAATGGGGAAAATAAAATTTTACAAAATAAATAAGATACTCTTACTGTTTGTGAGGCTTCGTTTTCAATCATTCATCAACCTTTCCAATGATTAAGAATATAAATTAATTTAATATTATATATATAAATTTATATTTATAAAATATAAATATAATTTTTTTGGTTTTTTGAACCAAACAATTTTCATTGATTTCATTTTTCATTGTTATTTTGAACACATGAAATTTCTAGTCTGGCATTATAGTTAATATTATTATAATATTAATGAAAATGTCCATATAATTTTCTGTAATGAAAAATGTTCTGAAACGAATGAAAGTGGTACATTAAAATATACAGCACCAGAAGTCACCTGTGCTGTCACCATTTTGATCATTTATGAATCTTATAATTTCTTCATTCGATCCTATAATGATTGTGACTTATTTTTGATGTAAGTTCCTCTTCTGGATAACTTTATTCAAGTTTTAGTAAGACGCAAAATGTTCCCTGAAACATTTATCAGAAACCATGGAGGTTTAGTAAATAGAAATTCTTTGAGGTTGTATATTTTAGGAGGAACAAGAAGTTTTCCTGACTGTACAGAGCGATTATGTAGAGGAGTGGTACAACTACATATGTCAACCAGAGGCTTAGACCAGAGCCCTTTTTAATCTGCTTGAGGTCTGAAGAGGACTTGCATAATGTTATAGTCTCATTTGTCCAGAAGTATGTGACCAAGGGACTACCAACTGTGTTGGAAACATGTACTCTCACATTTACTGGTTTCATACCAACAAGTTCTTCAAGGTACATGCTTAAAACTGGTATCTATGCTCCTGTGGAGCTGATGTTAATCAAGTTCCTCTCACTGAAAGCTCATATGCAGCAGCTTCTTTCAGTCTAACAGTTATAGGAACTTGATTCCCATCCTACAAAGTGAGGTTAGCAAATGAAAGCTGTTTCTGAAGAATTTCTGGTTTCTGTTTGATAATAACCTGCACCAGCAGACTGCCTACAATTCTTGCCTTCTTGAAGTTTTATAGATAATTTCTTGAACATGAAATGGAGAAAACTTTCACGTTTTATTTCACGTAAAAGTTTGTCTTGTGGCCAACCGTATAAGCATGTACAGATGCAAGCATGTATAGCATTTTGATGAAAAGTCATTTAAAATTCTAAAAGACATCCTCATGTCCTCCTAGGGGCTGGCTGGATCCCTTCTGCACTGTGTTCACTCGCAGATACCCTGTGTGTCTTTACTTTTCCTTTTGTAGATAAACATTGTTTTGCCAATCCTCCAAATCTACAGTGGCTGCTTTGATTAGCCTCTCATTCACTTATGATTCTAAATCTTTGCATTTTCCATTACAGCCTACTGGCAACTGGGATCTTTGAGCCTCTGTACTTATATCTCCTCAAGCTGGTGGCAGATTACATTTCCCAGTTATTCTGGCATACAGGGGTTATCTGAGATTACTAAGGAGAAGAGTGGACACTGAAGCAGCCCTCGGTTTTCCATACTTTAAGTTGGTTAGTTCCAGGATGTTAACATTTGAAAAGTATAGGATGAACATCAATATGAACTAACTAGTACCCTCAGAGCTCCCAGGGACTAAACCACCAACCAAAGAGTACACATGGTGGGACTCATGGCTCCAGCTGCATTTGTAGCAGAAGATGGCCTAGTCGGTCATCAATGGGAGGAGAGGCCCTTGGCCCTGTGAAGGTTCTATGTCCCAGTGTAGGGGAATGCCAAGGCTAAGAAATGGGAGAGGGTGTTTGTTTCATTGTATTTATCTTTTTATTTTATTATTATTTTTAGATGATTCTTTTTATTGTAATTAGAGAAAGAAAAGAAAGGTGTAGATTTCAGTAGAAGTGGAAGTGAGGACAATCTGAGAGGCTTTGGAAGAAAGACAGCTCTAGTAAGAATATAGTGTATGAAGAAAGTCTATTTTTAGTCCTAAAAAGTGAAATTTAAGATTTTACCTGCTTTCTCTTGTCCTCTTAATAAAGAAATGTGTCAATTTGGATGTTTCTATAACAAACTAAAATGTATACTAATTATTAGTGAGCCACTGTGGACTAGGGATAGGATGTAGGAAGGGGAAGAATCACTTGGATGGGTACCATATTATAGACTGTTGGGATGGGTACCATATTATAGACTGTTGGGATGGGTACCATATTATAGACTGTTGGATGGGTACCATATTATAGACTGTTGGATGGATACCATATTATAGACTGTTGGATGGGTACCATATTATAGACTGTTGGATGGGTACCATATTATAGACT